>NW_025784014.1:0-26454 GCF_021130785.1 Homalodisca vitripennis
TCTATTTAATTTACTAAACTTACAAGCAACCACTTTTGGATGGTAAAGGAAAAGTTATATAATGCCACGTTGCTGCCAATTAGAATATAATAACCAAAAAGTATATAATCTTTCTAGGTGGGCCTAAAATATCCAATGTTCTATTGAGAATTATGCGTACGACGTTTTACTTTACAAAACAATAATATTTCACTTCCCTTCGCAATAGGTAGACTCACAACCCGGATGTCGGCGTCTTGGCACGAGACATTGAAGCTGTAGTCTAAGAACGGTTTATTTCTAGAAGAGGAGTAGAAGTTGGAAGTGGTAGCCATCTATTCAAAACAACACGTGAGATACATCACTACTAAACGTAAACCTCGCCTAAAACAAATTCGCGACGGTATTAGCCATTTAATGATACAAATTACTATTTATAACAACATGCTCGTCGCCATAAGGACGACGCCACAACCTTTATCTATCTCAATCAAGCAAATAAAAGATCTTCAAGGGTAAGTTACTTTACTATTTACATCTTTACTTTAACGTTATATTCATTTTTATATGTTTGGCATCAAAGGGCTAAATTTAAAGATACGAAAAGATAAATTTTACTTACGGACAAAGCGCGCGAGGTCTGATCGGTTACGTAGTTGGGCTGCTACAAAGGGTTAGAAGAAAATATTCATACGCGTGCCAATTAGGATAGTTACTACTCCGCCCAATAATTTTAGTTCCGGAACATTGGATGTAAAATAATATTATATTATACTGGCTGACTAGGTTGCGAAATTTACATTGTATGAAATTTAATTAACTAATTTACGGTACAGAATATCCCCCCTGTTTTTGATTTCGCAACCTAGTTAGTCACTTTACATTAAACATATTCTAAATAACAAACTTAATTCAACCTTTTATTCATTACATAAATTCAAATTCAACCATAACAATACGATAGCGCGGGGTTTCAAAAGTTTCCTATGAAATCCGCTAGATCGCATGCCAATGCAGTTTCGATGACTGCTCGCTTAGGGACCAAAAATAGAAAATCAATTTAGGCAAACTATTTTCATGCAGTGCACGTTGCAGCGTTTTAGAAATTGCGGGTCGTTGCAAGAATAAAGGGCATTTTAAGGCGATTAAATCGTGAATAAGTGTAGTGTAGTGTAGTGTTAGATAGGCATTCATACTAGTGTTTTGTGTATAGTGTTTTACCAATAAATACCCTGAGACTTGCGTCAAGTTAACCCAATATTGATCGAATACTTTGGAATGAAACATCCCCTCAACGAGAAGCTAAGTCTCCCATTCCTTATTAATACTGCATTACTCTTAATATATATATTTACATACAACATCCTATAACATCTTACATCTACCTTAATTAGAACACTTCAAATATATCAACAAAATTCAAACTTCAATATTTTGACATACGTACAAAAGACAGACACAATTTTTATATTTGTTTCCTTTATTACAAATAGTCAGGATCAACTCTGTCTCATTTACTTATACAAAGTCTATTTACAAATTCTTTTTCTATATTTTATTTCCCATTGACACATTCGTTAAGAATTCACCAAACAATTAACTTCCTGGATTTTATCTTATCTTTTAAATTTGGCAGCAAGTGGTTCCTTAAGGGATGCTACAAAGTTTTTTTTTTTTTATTCAGAACAGGTCTTAATTTAATTTTAAATCTACAATATGAACCTTTTTTTACATTCAAAACAATTTTCAGTGTGTTTGTACAATACAAGTTTACAGGGCTTAAAAAATATAAAATTCTATAAATTCCTACATATTTTGGTGCTAATTTTGCACAAAACTTTTCTACCTTTATTGCTTAAATAGTGGGTTTCTAATCCATACTAAGGATTGCAACTTAAAGGGATGTTTTACATTTTGCTCTGAGTACTTTTGTCTATTACTGTTATGTGCTATACTCCTTTTTACATTCACCACAGCTCTCTTTAAATTGTTTACAACAGTTTCCTTGGACAAATTCTCACCAATTAGATCATTTAGCTTCCATAAATTATATAAAGCATTATTACAGGAATGATTAAACATTAAATCAAAGGCAGCAAAACCTGTGCTTTCATTATGGGCGGTGTTTAAACTTAATTGTTTATAGCCTAGGTCATTATCCCAATTACTATGACAGTTTGTGATAGAAACTACGTAATAATGTAGATATGTTTTCTAATATGCCTTTCTGATTGATTTCCATTAGCCCTGTAAGGCGCTAGTCTACGGTGTTCAATAAAATTCTTAAATAAGAACTTCTTAAAATACAGTGATGTAAAATATGCGGCATTGTCTGACATTATTATTTTTAGGTACAGAAAAGTTTGTTAAAAAATTATGCGGTCTAATTTATTACATATTTCAGCACTCTTACATTCCCTCAAAGGGATTAGCCATAGAAATTTACTGGCGGCATCTACAACTACAAGTAAATATACATTGCTGTTTCTAGTTCTCACTAAGGGACCTAAAAGATCTATGAATAAACAATCCATATTGTTTCTTAAATGGCACAGATACTAATTCGCCTTCATATTTTCTTTGGCACACTTTACTCATTTTACAAACATTACATTCTTTGACTTTTGCCTTTATAATTTCGTCTAAATCAGGTCTATAAAAATACTGATTAATTTTTCTTTGCGTTCTAGCAATGCCTAAATGACCTCCTATTAAAGAACTGTGGAAGAATTCATATACTAAATCAACTAACTGTACAGGCAAAAAATATCTTACTCTTACTTTTTACATTCCTTTTGTACATCAGTAAATTGTTTTTTATAAATAACATAAATTGTTACTTTGCTTTTTACAGATTGAATGATTTTCTGAGTTTCTTTATCTTGAAGTTGATATTTTTTCTAAATCTTTAAACGCTAATGGCAAATCATTAATTAACAACCACAAATTATCCTTGTTATTGCACTTATTATTTTATCTGCATTTTAGGCTTTACATTAGATGTTGGTTTACATTTTTGCCTTCGGGAGGAGTTTGAATGGCAGAAGGAAATCGATAATCTATTTTTATCCTGGTCTGGACCGTTCCGGCAGTCACTGGGGCTCGGATCAGCTGTTCCCCGTCGACTCGCCCTCAAACATACGTGATAGGGCATCTGCCAGCGCATTATCGGTGGAACTTTTAAATTCCACCTCAAATGGCAAATTCAAAATCCTCTCGATCCACCGGGCAAGTCTTCCTACCTTCCTTTTGTGATTGAGGACATAGGATAAAGCTTGGTTACCAGTTATTAATTTAAAGGTTCTTACTTCTAAAAATTCGTGCCATTTTTCTATGCAAATTAGTGCACTCAAAGCTTCTTTTTCATAAACAGTATATTTTAATTCGGCATCAGTAAATTTCCTAGAGTAATAGGCTATCGGCATTAATTCATTTTGGTCGTTTTCCTGTAATAAACAACCACCTGCGGCTATGGCCACTAGCATCTGTCATTACTATAAATTGCTTTGAAAAATCGGCTAACTGGAGTACAGGAGGATTCATTATAGCTTCTTTCAACTTTTAAAACGACTCTTGACATTCATTTGTCCAAATAAATTTAGCGTTTTTTCCTTCTTAAACGATTTAGAGGATTACATAATTTGGCATAATTATTTATAAATTTTGAAAAGAAATTGGTCATACCTAAAAACTGTGAAATTTGTTTGGCGTTCTTAGGCGGCATAAATTCTCTTATACTCCTTGTTTCGCTCGGGATCTATAGTTACTGTATTATTTTTTATTAAATTCCCCAAAAAGGAGATTTCCTCAAAACAAAACTTTGCTTTCTCTAGGTTTGGCCGTTAAGCCATGTTTGCTGAGTCTATTTACAATCTCTCTGACATGTACTAAATGTGAATCAAGGTCTTTACTGTACACTAAGATATCATCACAAAAATTTATCACATATTTAAATTTTATATTGTCTAGGACTTTGTCCAGATAGGCAGACAATACAGCACTACCAACATGTAAACCAAAGGGTACTCGTTTAAATTTATATTTACCAAATATAGTACTAAATGATGTAAGATCTTGACTATCAGGTGATAATGGACATTGCAAAAAACTTTTTCTTAAATCTATTATCAAAAAATATTTGGCTCCACTAAGATGTTGATAATAATTATTTAAATCACCAATGGGAAAATCAATTTTCTGTAACTTTTTATTTAATTCGGTATAATTGACTACAAGTCTGTCCTTTTTGGTTAAAAAGGCTGGACTGGAGTAGGCTGAAGTACTGGGTTCAATTATTCCTTGGTCCAACCAATCCTGTATTATTGTTTTCATCTTATTTACAGTAGGAGGGCTCATAAAATAAGGCCTAATATTTACAGGTGTGGGGTCATTTAGAACTAATCTCACTTCCAAATCTAGAGCCTCTCCTAATTTTGGAGTAAAAACATTTGGAAAATCCCCTATAAGGTTTTGTATCTCAGCCTCAGCTCTAGTGCACCTTATTTTTACATCAATGCTGTTTACTTCATGTTCAAAAGGCTGTTGTCTGACAATAGTTATTTTCTCATTACAATTGAATTTAAAATAACATGAATCTCCATCAAGATCTAAAATTAATTTGCTATTAGTTATAAATGGGTTTCCCAATACAATGTCCCATTTTAAATTATCCAATACAATAAATTTTACTTTCCAACAAAATTTAGAAATTTTTATCTTAGCATAACAGTAACCAAAACATTTTATTTCAGTGTTATTTGCAGCAAACATTCTATCATCTGACTTCATTAATTTAGAAACATTTTTATTCAACAATAGGCTATCATAAAATTCTTTACTCATTTATTTATTTATTTATTTAACGGAAACCCATTACATGCAACTACATAACAATAAGCAATCAAAGTTTGAAGAAAAAAAAAAAAAAATTATATAATAGCTATTACACGGATGGCAGCAGGCAATAACATTAATCAAAGAAGAGTCCATCGTGCACAAGAGATATCCAAGTAAAAATAAGAGAGACAACGTATACAACCCATGACAGTACGATAAGTAATATAAATAACAATAATCATAATAGATAATAAAAATATATGTAAATACACACATATATGTATAATACAAATCTAAGAACCAATAACATAAATATATCTTAATCATTACAAAGAAATAGTGGAAAATTCCACAATAATCAATAGCATTAATCATGCATAGCAGCCGTGCACAATACACATCCACGTCCAACCGAATCCAGCTTATTAAAAAATCTGTATCAATTCAAGAAGAATATCAATATGAGAACAATAACAATACTATAACAATAACAATAACCATGCAATAACAATAAACCAAAATAATACAAGAAATATAGTAAAAACCATAACAACTACATAAATTACCTATAAGCATTAACAAGAAAATAAACTATGCAACATACAACAACAGACCATTACACTACCTAGCCATAACATTGAATAACAACTCCGCAACAATCACAGCCACACCAAAATACCATAAGTGGTCCCCCGAGTGCACCACCACTCGCAGTACAAGCGCTGATCACAGTGAGACATCACAGGACCACTGACAACATATGATACTGTGGCCCTTTAAAGGCACCACCAATTAAATATTTTCGCAAACAGCACCACTGCTAATGATCACCAGAGAAGTGGAAGTCCTTAACTGATCTTCGGAAAGTAGCCTCTGACATGAAGAAGAAGTCCACCTCTTCAGGCAATGAATTTCCAAGACGTTGCATCCTGACCATGGCGCTGTTCATCTCATAGTTAGTCGCATGATGGAATCTACGAAAAAGTTCTCTGGATCTTGTATAAGAAGGCAGACGAAAAAACACACGTTCCAGCAACTCGGGGCAATCAATCAGGCCATTGATGATTTTATACAAAAACATCAAGTCTTGGACTTTCCTTCTGGCTGCCAATGGTGGAAGACACAGCGCTTCAGCCAGATGGTCCACAGGTACCTCTCTGTACAGGAAGCCGTTCGTATCGGACGCCCAGATAACGTAGAAACTTGGTTTGAATCCTTTCAAGGTCGTTTATCAAGATTGACTGGTGCGGGGACCACACTACAGAGGCATATTCGACAATCGGCCTTACCATTGAACAGTATAACGTCCTTAGTGTACCAGGATCACTAAATGGCTTAGCAGATCGCATCAAAAAACCAAGGGCTCGTGTGGCTTGTAGGCACTTCTTTGCAATATGAGCGTCGGCATTCAAGGCAGGTGTCCATACCACACCCAGATCACAAACCGAGGGAGGCCGTCGCATGACATCACCATCAACACTGTAATTGAAATGAATTGGTGATTTGATCCTATGAAATGTAAATGCTAAGCACTTTTTGCTATTCAGCGCCATATCGTTCTGCACGCACCATCCCTCAATCGCAGTCATCTTGAAGAACCTTACAATCATCAGGATGTTGAATCGCCTTAAAGATCTTAATGTCATCGGCAAAGAGCAAAGTATTAGCTTCCAGATTGTAGACAATGTCGTTGATAAATATATTGAATAGTTTTGGACCCAGATGTGATCCTTGGGGCACGCCAGAAACTGCCGCGAAGGGTTCAGAGACTGACAAAGCAAACCTCACTGACAATTGGCGATCAGACAAATAGCTAGCAAACCATTTCAAAAGAGTACCAGTGATTCCACTAGCCTCGAGCTTCCTAATAAGGAGAGGATGACTAACCTTATCGAACGCTTTAGAAAAGTCCAAGTATAAAGCGTCCACCTGCTCAGTCTTTTTGAACGCTTCCACTATGTAATCTTGCAGAACGACTAGATTGGTGACGGTCGATCTGCCATAAAAAAAAACCATGCTGCTGAGAAACAATACCCTTAGTCAGAATTCGATCGACCTTCTTCAACACCAGTTTCTCGAAGACCTTGGCCAAAGTCGGCTGTATGGCAATTGGTCGATAATTACAAACATTATCAATAGCACCCCCCTTGTGAATTGGCACAATGTAACTTTGCTTGAGAGCCTCAGGGAAGACGCCACTCTGTAGTGATTTGCCGAAAAGTTTATGGATTGGACCGGTTAGAACTGGACTGCAATATCTCAATACCCTCGGGGGAATCATGTCCGGTCCACAACCTTTATAAACGTCAAGATTGACAAGAGCCTTCTCGACCTCCTCAAAAGTGACATCACAGTCAGCCATTAAGTCCTCCGAGTCTACCGAGATAGGCAAGATCAAGTTGCTCTGATTGGAGTTTGATCTGGAAAACGATGACGAAAAGAACTGAGCAAAGTATGAGCTCATTAATGCTGGTTCAGTAGTTGTCAGATCTCCAAACCTCATGATCGAGGGTGCAGCAGGTGAGTTGTTGACATTTCCAATAAAACCCCAGAAAACCTTAGGATTGTTTTTGAGCCTATCTTCAGTAACGGCGATGTAGTTTCTGTAGCATTCATTGGACAGCAGCTTACATTGATTGCGGATGTGGGAAAATTTGTTGTAATCAGTGGAATAGAGAGTTGTTTTATATTTTTTATGGAGTGATTTCTTCATCAAGGTTAAGTGCTTTAGTTCTTTTGTAAACCAGCATGGAAACTTGGAGGTACCAATTTTCTTCATAGGAGTGTGGGCCAAGATTGTGTCCCTAACACTCTCGCCAAATGCACTGAAAAGCTCGTCCGTACTCTTTAGATAATCCATCTCACAAAATCCCAACGACTGAAGATCGAGAAATATGCTTGCCATATCACATCTTCTGAAATCGGGTACCAATGACGCAGAGGAGTAATTTAACTGAGGTACGGGTACCCTCACATTCAGGGCCGGATGCTGAGGATCAATATTCACCAGAGGGTAACAATCCTCATGAACAAAAGTATCCGGAATGGAAGAGAAAACCAAGTCCAGTAGTACCAAGCGGTTGTTCTTCACACCATTACACTGGTTACCACGAAGCAGTGATGCAAGTTCCTTTAGCAAACGCACGGAGGACGATTCAGTGGCACAAGCAGGAATTGACCAGTTCACACCAGGAAGGTTAAAGTCGCCCACCAGCACAGATTCAGTCATGTTATTTCTTGTAGCCACAATTTCTTCTATGACCTCACAATAGTTCCTATATATATGGATGGGTTGAGTAGGAGGAATATACACTCCAGACAGAACTATATTAAAACCACAGCCAAGGGAGAGGGCCACAGCGACACACTCAATGTCCTGTGTATTACATCGAATCAAAGAAGATGGTATCTCCCTATCCACAGCAACCAAGACACCTCCTCCGCTCTGTTTCGAACTAGTTATATTAGACCTGTCCTTCCTGTATACAATATAATTACTAAATCCTAGTTCTGTGTCTCGAATCTCAGGTAATAGATTGGTTTCAGTGAGTATCACTACATCATGAACGCAACTGGCAAGTTCGACAATTAAATCGTTTAGCTTAGATCTCAAGCCATTTACATTCTGATAATATATGTTTAATGCCGACCTCCAGTTGCGGTTTTTAAGTTTTTTACTGACTTATTGACGATTCTTGGGACACCATCAATGAATTTAATTGTGAGGTCCCGCTCACCAGCATCTATCCGCTCCTGAAGTGATTTCCTGAGTGAATTTAAGTGGTCTCTTTCCTTCTTGGTTCTATCACAAGAAACAGTGATTTCCGAGAACGAACCATCGAGTAGTGAGAGCTTTTCAGGACTAAAGTTCTTAAGAAACAAACGTGCATCATGATCACTGTTCAATATCATTTTCAGCGGTCGGGCATTCTTTTCCTTGCCCTTTAACCGAAAGAGAACCAAGGACTCAGGAAGGGCTTGCTCAATAGTCAAAAATATTTTAGTGACCACATTTATGTCATGTTCCTTCTTTTTAGCGATGTCGGAGTTTGGGCACTCAGGAACGTTGTATAGAATAATATTCCGAGCACGGCGGTTACGATCAGTTATTTCGGCAAAAATATCTTCAGTCATTGTGTCCAGCTTAGCCCCGGTTTCTGACAAAGTAGTGAAATTCTGCTCCAACTTGGCTATCCTCTCTTCGGAAGCTGCGATGCGGGGCTCAAAATCGGCAATTTTTGTAGCTAAGTCCTGTAAACTGTCATTTATATGCTTAATACCATTAGTGACGGTCTTGATCTCATCCTTAGATGCTAAGTTAGAAAGTTTAGAAATTATCTCAGACATCTGTTTTTTATCTCATTATATCTCTTGTAGCACCAGTATCTAATAAGCAGTTTGTTTTTTTACATTTTTACCCACTATAGCTTCAATTAAAGGCATATTGTTACACTGTCTAACATTTAGTCTTAAATTAGGTTTTCTATAGTTTAATTTACTCCAATTTTTAATTACCTTACCATAGACTCTCATAAAATAGTGTTTTTCTTTTCTTACTGTATTACTATTTATAAAATTATTATTCTTAAACTTCTGAAACCGGGGAGGGATATTTTTAGGTGTTGTGTGTAATACCACTCCCCTACCAACTAGTTTTTTGGATTCCTAAAACAGTTTTTTGCTAAGTGGCCAGGCCTATTACAATATTGAAACATAACTTTGGGTTTTTGACAGTAGGCCTACTATTTCTAGGTTCAACATGTGGTGGATACATGTTGTTAACATATGTCTTACTTAAATTGTCCCTTAAGTTATCATTAAAGGTTATATTGTTACTAGCTATACACACAAATTTTCCCAAATCTGTAAAACAAATGGGATTGTTTTCAAAAATTAACTTATTTCTATCTGTAGGCTTAATACCTCTTTTTATACAAGTTACCAAGTCCTGTTCACTTATGTTACACAATAAAACTTGACTGAGCTCTTTGATATCATAGATGTATTCATACAGTGGCTCATCAAACCTTTGTGGCCTATAAACTAAATCTAGTCTCAGTCTTTCAATTAGGCCTACAGGGATAAAAGCACTAATTAATTCCCTGTGTAGATAGTTGACATTTGGCATGACAGACTTACACTGTATTATTTTGGCTAAAAGTGGACCTTTTGCATAACATGGTAACAATGCTAAAATTTCATTTTCTGATAGGCTAGTTTCACATTTTAGTTTTAACAAAGTTTTTCAAAAAGTTTATAAGCTCAGGTACTACTAAACCATTTGTTACTGTAAAATTTTGTAAATGATGTTCTACAGGGTTGTTTAACTTATTAAACATATTTAAACCAGACATAGGTTGACTAATACAATCATTGTTTGCATTATAAATAGGCACTACAGGCAAAGTGGGGGTACTGGCAGTAGGCTGTGATATAGTTGGTGGTTGTACAGAAATAGGGCCTATTTGTTCTTTCATTGCCTGTTCCATAGCCTCATCTTGTTCTAAACGATTCATTTAAACTGGCTTCTAACACTTTAAGCTGTTCTAGGTTTACTTTAGGTAGCAAGTTTTTAGCCAAGTGTTGTTCAACATTTACTAGCCTACACTTTAAAGCTGATAAAGTTTCACTATGTACAGTACTTGGTTCTAGCTGGTTGTCAAAAAATAAACGGTTTATTAAATGTCTACATTTTTCTTGAAATTTAGTAATTTCTAAAGGTAAACTATCACTGTTCAATTCACTGCACCCATGTTCTAATAATATCACTTTTTCACTGAGAAGTTTTACTTCCTGATTGTGGTCTATTTTTAATAGGCTACTAGCAGTAGGTAAAATATTGTTTCTCAAACACTGTCTTAATGACTTTCTGAGTTCATTTACTGTACTGTCATTATTTAATCTAACCCCTCTAGATATCAGTTCGAATACCAACTCATCTTTAGACAAATATTCTATTTTAATGGCAGGCATTGTGGCGTTTTCACTCAGTTTCACCCAGTTGATGGCAGAGTAGGCACTTCAATAGCAGAGTGGCGCAATAAGTTTGATGTGCCTACTTAAACAGCAGAGTCGCGCAATAATTGTGTACCGTTGGACGATAACATATGGGGGGTGGTGACTTCTGAGGTCGTAGTAATAAATACTAGAAATGCAAAGTTTACTTATAAGTTCTATTTAATTTACTAAACTTACAAGCACCACTTTTGGATGGTAAAGGAAAAGTTATATAATGCCACGTTGCTGCCAATTAGAATATAATAACCAAAAAAGTATATCTTCTAGGTGGGCCTAAAATATCCAATGTTCTATTGAATTATGCGTACGACGTTTTACTTTACAAAACAATAATATTTCACTTCCCTTTGCAATAGGTAGACTCACAACCCGGATGTCAGCGTCTTGGCACGAGACATTGAAGCTGTAGTCTAAGAACGGTTATTTCTAGAAGAGGAGTAGAAGTTGGGAAGTGGTAGCCATCTATTCAAACAACACGTGAGATACATCAGCTACGTAAACTCGCCTAAAACAAATTCGCGACGGTATTAGCCATTTAATGATACAAATTACTATTTATAACAACGTGCTCGTCGCCATAAAGGACGACGCCCCCACAACCTTTATCTATCTCAATCAAGCAAATAAAAGATCTTCAAGGGTAAGTTACTTTACTATTTACATCTTTACTTTACGTTATATTCATTTTTATATGTTTGGCATCAAAGGGCTAATTTAAAGATACGAAAAAATAAATTTTACTTACGGACAAAGCGCGCGAGGTCTGATCGGTTACGTAGTTGGGCTGCTACAAAGGGTTAGAAGAAAATATTCATACGTGTGCCAATTAGGTAGTTACTCCGCCCAATAATTTAGTTCCGGAACATTGGATGTAAAATAATATTATATTATACTGGCTGACTAGGTTGCGAAATTTACATTGTATGAAATTTAATTAACTAATTTATGGTACAGACACTGTGCTAATTATGTAACATCACTTTGCAGCTAGCAACAAGACATTGTGCTAATTCTGTACCACCACTTTGCAGCATCAACAAGACATTGTGCTAATTATGTACCACCACTTTGCAGCATCAACAAGACATTGTGCTAATCATGTACTACCACTTTGCAGACTAGCAGCGAGGCACTCTGCGGGGGACTAAACGATGCCTTCGCAGGTCTGGTTTATGGTGCAAAACATTCAGATTACCGAAAATGGTGAAGAGGGAATCCGTAAAGTGATGGAAATTCTTGACGGAAGCATGAAAAGAATATTCGACCTCTCTTTGAAAAAAAAATAAAAATCAAAACACACCACAAATTGAAACCGTCACAAAACAGCTTCACTCCAAATGGGACCAGTTGAGAAAGTAAGTAACATTCATTAACTGGGTGTGTAGGTGCTCAGCGTTTTGTATATCAATAAATCAAATTTAGAATAAAGAAATCAACCCGAAAACAAATTAATCAAAATCAAATTTCATGAAAGTTTCGCTAAGCAAAACGAGAATCTGAAACAAGACCTTCAGTGTTTGTGGATGATCTCCCTCTTGATGAAACGGAATCAACAAAATTCCTAGGAATGTTCCTAGATCAAGGACTAACCTGGGACGTTCACGTGGATAATGTCTGTGCCAAGGTTGTGTCTGGCATCTTTGCCCTTCGCAATTTGGCAAAGCACTGCCCAATTACGGTACTGAAAATGGCGTATTATGGTTTAATAAAATTATGTTATTGTCTTAGCAGGAACAAACAATTTCAACAATAGAACACCAGATTTAGATTTTCGGTTTGATTTAATAAAACAAGTAGCCCGTAAAACCAATGTAGTTATACCTGGAATTCCACATAGATTTGATAAGTTGGGGTTCAACACCAATGATGCTATTAAAAGATCCAATATCAAACTGATCGAATACATAAGAGTCTCAAAACTTGATAACCTCAACTTTGTCATTGTTCCAAATACTAAATATACCTTGCATGATCATACCAAACATGGCCTGCACTTTAATGCAAGCGGTAAAATTAAACTCTCAAACCAAATTTGTCTTGGAATTAAGAATCATGTATCCAAAAATATACGAGGTTACGTCATTCCACAAGCTACTGAGAGTGAACTAATTACACTTCCCCATGAGACATACGTGGATGCTGTCAAAGGGATCACTGATATACCTGGAGGAGAAGCAGAGTTCACCACCTCAACTACATCAGAAGTGCTGCAGTCACATGAGGAAAGAGACAGTCCAGTGCCAGTGCTTACCACAACTATAACAAAACTTGACAACAAAAACTTGTACAGATGATTTTTTAGGGACACAGGTTCCACCCCCAGAGTTGCAACACAGAACTTAAACCTCTTCCAAAAAGTAAAACACAGACATAAAACTTTGTTAACAAATTCTACGTTCAGCATAGTCCACCAAAATGCTCAAACTGCAACAAATAAGTTAGATGAACTTTCTCTTCTATGTGAGGAACTAAAACAAGACATTTTCATAGTTTTCGGAACACGGATTTACAAACGAAACAATAAATTTTTTCAAAATTATTAACTTTGATCTGGCCCAATCCTTTCAGCGTCAATTTTATAAGGGAGGTGGAGTAGCAATTTTAGTTCGAGATCGAATCAAGTCTGAGCCACTGAGGTTTAATGTAGGAATTGAATTAGATTTTGAGATGGCTGGAGTTGAGGTCTGCTTGAGTTCTCTCGGGAGAATTGCTGTAGTTGGTTTGTACAGATCACCAAATGGCCAATTTGGTGTTTTTTTCGAGAGACTTGAGCGGCTTCTAAACTATCTCCTCAATAATTTTAAATATTTTGTTATAATGGGGGATATCAATATTAATGTTTTAAATATGAATGATAAGCAAACCCAACAGCTTAGAGACTTGCTCAAATCTTTTAGTCTTAGCTGGTCTGTGAACTCGCCAACTCGTGTGACAGCGACATCGAGCACTGCCATTGATAATGTCATAACAAACGTACTCAATAGTTCTGTGTCAGTGCTGAACACTGCTATATCCGACCATTACGCACAGGAGGTGGTGATCCGTGGATGTTCAGTGAGCCAAGAATCCCACAACATTATTTTAAGGAGAAATTTCCATCCACATAATATAAATCTTTTAAATAAATGTCTGGCAGATGAAAATTGGATTTTTTTAGATTCTTTTACTTCTGCAGACACAATATTCGACTCCTTCAACAGTTGTTTCATGTTCCACTTAAATGTTTGCTGTCCCCTTAGGAAAATAAAAACAAAAGGTAAAGTTCAGAAGAATTCTTGGATAACACCTGGAATTCTGATTTCTAGAAATAAATTAAAATTCTATAATGAAATATTCAGGAACACTAATGATTATAGATTCAAATCCTTCTATAGAAACTACAAAAGAATTTATAAAAAAGTAATAACTGCTGCAAAATCATACGAAATAAACAATAAACTAAAACAGTCATCTAACTTTTCTAAGACAGCTTGGAACATTATAAAAAACTCAACAAATAAAGCATCTTCAAAATCCATTCAGCTTGATGCTGATGGGATAAAATTAACCGATCCAAATGCAATAGCTTTGGAATTTAATAAATTTTTCTCCTCAGTGGCTGGTTCTCTTGATGCTGACCGTGAATTGGAACTGGATACAGTCACCACACATACCCCTGCTTCATCTATGGTTCTGACTCCTGTGTGTGAGGACGAAGTGCGACGTATTGTAAGAAGTTTTTCAGCTAAAACTTCCAATGACATAAATGGCATATCAATGTGGCTTATAAAACAATGTTATCAGCACATATTAAGCCCATTGACAAAAATCATAAATGTTTCTTTTGAAACTGGCACATTCCCATCCGCACTCCAATTGGCAAAAGTCGTACCTGTTTTCAAAAAAGGCGATCCAAAGTTAGCGGATAACTATCGACCAATTTCAATTTTACCTGTTTTTAGCAAAATTTTTGAAAAACTGTTCCTGGACCGACTTCTTAATTTTCTTGACAAACACAAAATTTTGTCTGATCTACAATTTGGTTTCAGACCAGGAAGATCAACTTTTGGAGCAATCACCCAACTTGTAGACTTTATTGTGGAGGGCTTTGAGACACACCAAAGAACGCTCAGTGTCTTTCTTGATCTCTCAAAAGCGTTTGATACTGTTAATCATGGTATATTGCTACACAAGCTGGAAGGCTGTGGTGTACGAGGGACAGCACACCAGTGGCTCCACTCATACTTGAGCAGTAGAAGTCAATGTGTTCAGGTCCAGAATGCAGTATCAAGTACTATTAGAATATACCAAGGAGTCCCACAGGGATCAATCTTGGGTCCTGTCCTTTTCTTGATTTATGTGAATAATATCCATGCGTCAGCCTTATATGGGAAAATCATTCAATACGCAGATGACACGACTCTCTGTTTCCGGGCTGATTCTCTAACTACATTGGAGATTCAAACCTTCATTGATCTTAACTCCTGCATTCAAAATTTTCTGGTAAATAATCTCAAAAACTAATCATGAAAAGACAAATTACATCAACTTCTGTTTACGTGGGTTGAATACTTATGAAACCCCAACAGTAATGATGGATAACATTGTTCTGGAAGAAACTGATTCTGCTAAATTTCTAGGAATACACCTAGATAAAGGGTTAACCTGGAAAGTTCACATTGAAAGTGTATGTGCTAAATTGGCAACTGGAATTTTTGTCCTTCGCAATTTATCAAAGTTTTGTACGTCTGATGTCTTAATGATGGCTTACTATGGATTAATATTTCCATACCTGTCGTACGGAATTTCTCTGTGGGGCAGTTGTGCCATATCAAACTTGGAAAGAGTATTCAGACTGCAGAAAAAAGCTGTTCGAATCATCGCAAAATTGAACAACAGAGAGTCATGTCGAAGTGCCTTCAGGGAGCTCAACTTGCTAACTCTACCCAGCTTGTATATTTTAGAGACTTCATTTTACTGTCGATTTCAGTGTATATTGACGCAGGGCAGTGATATACACAAATACGAGACAAGAGCTCGGGGGCGCTTTCGAGCCCGACAGCATAGAACAGCAGCATTTGAACGCCTCCCTTCTCAAGCTGGGATCAAATTCATTAACAATCTCCCTGAAACACTAAATTTAGAAACAAATCCAAAAAAAAATTTTAAAACCCAATTAAAACACTACCTGGTGTCTTGTGCTTTTTACTCAGTTGGCGAGTTTATGGAGCACACTTGGGATTGATATTCGCGGCAGTGTTGCAATCCTGGGGGTTGATCCCACGAATTATGAATTTTGTTTTTTTTGTATGTGTATGAATGTGTGCCTGCGTGCAACTGTATGGAAAGTCGAGTGAATGGATTTAGTTTTTAAGATAAATACCGTAAAAAATTGGTATTATTGACTATTGCAATACAATGTAATATATATTGTCAACGCAATAAAATATATTCTATTCTATTTATCCCCACTTGGGATATAGAATCACACTGGGGGCAGTTGTGCACACCACAAGCTAGAGCGAGTCTTCAGGCTCCAAAAAGAAGCCGTAAGAGTAATTCTGAATTTAAACAATAGAGAATCGTGTAGAAACGCGTTTAGGGAGCTGGGCTTTCTGACTCTGCCTTGTCTCTACAATCTCGAGTTGATCCTCTACATTCTCGAGGTGATCCTCTACATTCTCGAGGTGATCCTCTACTCCGTGTCGAGGTGTGCTTTGGTTTGGGGAGGAAATGTTCACCAACACGAGACGAGAGGCAGGGACAACTTTCGAGTCCAACAGCACAGGACAAATGCGTTCAGAAACTTACCATCCCAGGTTGGTGTCAGATTGATCAATAGTCTCCCTGAACACATCAAACATCAAAATGGAAAACAATTCAAAACTCAGTTGAAAACCCTTCTGATTTCGAAAGCATTTTACTCAGTTGGCAAGTTTATGATGGATCGCTGGGATGATTGAAATCAAAAATTCTCAAAGATCAGCAAAACAAATAAATTTGCTGGCCTTGTAAATTGTGTGAAAGAGGCGTGAGTGATATAATGTATGTCTGAATGGTCTATTGGTCAGAATGAATGAATAGGTGAACGATTGTGATACAATGTGTGCATTTTCTGTTCACAATAAAGTTTATTATTATTATAAATATTACAAATACATCTTTATAGTTATATTTATGAAGTATTAATTCATTATTTTTACAAACTGTTTTATCTGTAAATTACATTAATTTATAAAAGTAGTTTTTAAACATGTTGCAAAGAGAGAAATGTGTACTACAGCTTTAAGGCTTGATGTTTAAGATAGGTTTGACAAATTTTTGTTACCTGCAATTCTTAAGTAACCCTACACAGTAAAAGGTTAGTTATCAACAAATCAAAATGTATCAGCCAGTAGGTCATACATATTGTTTTTATTCTCTTAAAACAAGAAGCTTAGAAATTATACATAGACCTAAAAGGACCTTTGCGCTATTTTCAGAGTGACAGGATATTCTGGATGGGTAAGGTTGGGATTAGGGGCTGCCTCATGGCAAGATCCATGAGGAAGAAATTAGGGCACTAATCTCAGTCATTAAAGAAAGAATGGGAAGCTAGCTTTGAACCAGCCTCTGCAGTCAAAGAAGGCAGGGGGCAGCACTCTTCTGCCCTTATGTTTAGGTTAGCAACAACCCTTAACACTTGGGAGCCCACCAACTCTTAACAGTCATCTACTGCAGTAGACTAGACCTATCGAATTACCATTACATCTTTTTTTTTTTTTTTTTTTTTTCCTTTGGGATATTGGGGTGGATTCCTAGATCCTCACACGTCAACCTGAGCTTATTGTGTGCCCCTTTGATGTTAGAGGGGTAAGCCTATCTTCGTGCCCTTAATTAGGCTAAGAAGCTTTTCCCCGATACTAGCATCTGGTTCGTCGCCTGGTTGTTTATCACCGAAAAGAGCCCTTCTCCTTGCTCCCAGTCTCTCACACCATTACATCCCAGAATCTCGACATTTGCGGTTAGTGATGTGCCCCACCTGAACACCCATTAGGTCGCCCAGATTTAAGTGACACATCGTTTTTACTCTTTCCAGTCAAGTTTCAACTGGAAGGTATAAACCAGCCAGAAGTGAATTCTCCTGGGCTTGTCATACATACTTAAGTTTGATAATGAATGTTTACAGGAAATTCCAGGAAGTAATAAAAGAAAAGGAGGGTGCGCTGGGGATCGATGCGCTGTCCGCCAACCTGCATGTCCTGTTACGCACGCTGCTGCGGCTGACGTGTCTAGACCGCACAGGACTCGAGCGGGGCTCAGAGGCGGCGGAGCTGGTCACGCAGCAGGTCCGCGCATCGCTTACCGACTTCAACCGCCTTCCTCAAGGTCAAGGCCATCCGCAACTTCAGCCTCGGATCATATCCTTCTTAGGCAATTCTTGTCTTTTAAGTTGGATGCAATACCAATGAGTGTCTTGTAAAGAACCCATTCTACATTTTATGAAATCATTGAATACAAATTTAACGGAAACTAATTTCTTGTAAATCATAAATTAATTTTAACATATGTTAAAATTATAGGCTGGGTAAGTTTACAATTAAGAAAATCGACAACGTTGAGACTTATAGTCAAAGTTAATAATTGCTATTTATAGTCACTTGTGTTTGAACTCTCCTTTTTCTCTATCTCTGAGAAAGTCATTTTTGGCAAAATATCAATGATTTAGCTTAGTATTGTTTAACTGTGAATATTTAATTAAACTATTAATGAGTAAATATATTTAACTGTAATTCATTTAGGTAAGAGTTTATTTAGATAATTAAATTTTAAGAGGTGGTTGTGGTTGGCATCGATTTTTTATATTAAAATATAAATGGCAACACTTTTATTTTTTTAAGTTGTGTTAAAAATAAAATATCTATCAATTAAAAATGTTTAAATGCAAAGAGATTATTTAACTATGTATTTAACTTTTTTTTTTAATATGCAAGTAACATGACCATATGATTGATTTTCCTTAATCGTAGTTACGAGAACATCATTAACCATCAACAAGTACCTGGAGGAGTTTCCAGGGTTAGTACACTTTCTGTACATTGACCGCACGAATCACCGAGTCACTGCACCCAGTTTGGACTTCTCCTCAGAGGAGACTGTGACTCTCACTAAAAAGAAAGTAAGTAAATTCTCTTTACATATTACAAAGTACCGTCTGTTATATAAAAGTTGATGAAAACAATTTAAATTAAGAAAATATTTCAATTTAAATACCAAGTCTTAACCCTTCCCATGCTGTACACCGATATATTAGAATGGTACACTTTGACCAAAACGCCAAATACAGCTATATCCGATGTTATAGATTATGTTTCTTGGAAAGTATTTTAGTTCACAAAAGGCTTTCAAAATGCCAAGTGCACGCTCTGTGCTTATCAGGATTGCCAAGGAAGTAGCCTATTTATAAACTACCTTCTCTCTGCAGCAGCGGGAAGGGAGTGCCCTTTGTCTAACTCCGACCACCTGCTCTTCAGTTCTGTGTCTCCTACAGAGCTATAACCAAAGATATCCGCAGCATGTATTACTGCTTTCTTGGTTGTCACGAGCACATGCTCGCGGGCATGTCTGTTACGTTTCTCGTTATTATTCTTCATCGTGTGGTAGTGTTGTGAGTAGTTTTAAATATTTATTCTTGTTTTATAGTCAATGTTAAACTTTTCAATTTTATTATATTTTACAATGAAATTAAAATTTTATTTTAAATAAACAATTTTGTAAATAGTTCTTTTTTATTTTTATTAATAAATTATAATAAATATAAATTTTATGTTAAATGCCCTGTTTCATACTTTTTTACCTTTTATAATTTAGTTATAGTAAAAATTAGCTTTTAACTTAAAGAAAAAACATTTTTCTACTTGTCTTGGCGTTATAGGAAAGTTAATGGATTTATTAGTGGCTTGTGAAGGGTTGAAAATGTTTAGAAAATGGTTGATACTACTAGTGCACATATCAGTGCATTCTCAATGCAAGTGACAACATAGTGATCTCTCATACTCTAGTAGTAGCAGTAAATATGACATCCTATCACACAAAAAAGGTAGTGTGAGGAAAATGTTCACTACTGGACAAGTCAGAGTTGCTGGGTGTCTTGTATTTATAACTGATGTGCTGCAGATTCTGAGTATTTATAACTGATGTACTGCAAATCCAGAGTATTTATAACTGATGTGCTGCAGATCTGGAGTATTTATAACTAATGTGCTGCAGATTTGGAGAATTTATAACTGATGTGCTACAGATCTGGAGTATTGATAACTAATGTGCTGCAGATTTGGGAGTATTTATAACTGATGTGCTGCAGATCCGGAGTATTTATAATTGATGTGCTGCAGATCTGGAATATTTATAACTAATTTGCTGCAGATTTGGAGTATTTATAACTGATGTGCTGCAGATCCGGAGTATTTATAACTGATGTGCTGCAGGTCCGTAGTATTTATAACTGATGTGCTGCAGATCCGGAGTATTTATAACTGATGTGCTGCAGGTCCGTAGTATTTATAACTGATGTGCTGCAGATCTGGAGCATTTATAACTGATGTGCTGCAGATCTGTAGTATTAATAACAGATGTGCTGCAGATTTGGAGTATGGTGGAGTTCAGTCGCACTCATCTTCAGGATGGACATTTGGCTGTCATGTGGAAAGATTACTACTTTCAACTACGCCTACTATCTTTGGTTTGAGGATAACACGGTGAGCATAAATTATAGTATTATTTTGTCTTCTTTGTGTTCAAGGGCCTAATTTTCTTGCCTGTTATTTCATTCTACCGTAGAGTTTTGTTCCATATTCTATTTGAACCATGCATCTTCTTAGCTACCCGCATATACGTTGTTTCAAGTTCAAGTTCAAGAATCCTTTATTTCATTTTAATACAATACGGAATACAGTTTACATTAATCATTCCCAATGCACCACGTACGGCGCGCGCGGGAATACAGTTGTTTGTATTTCACACATTCATCCTTTCCAGACACTGACTGAAACGAAAATAAAAAAACTGCTTATAACTTTTAACACATTACTCTTTATCAAATAAGCATAAATACAGAATAATTATCTATGTGATCAGATAGATTTGAAAGATGAGTAGTCATTCACTTATTCCTAATTATAATTTTGACTCTCAACACACAAGAATTTTGCACCCACAGCAGTTTGTTGCAATTTTTGAAATTCTGTAGTATTATTATAATTAACGATATCAGCAGCTTGAGAGCTTGTCTTATCCCTTCTTTTCAAAATAATTAAAAAAGCTAAGGACAAGCACTGGAAGGTACATTCATAAAGGAACTGTGTTACTGTAGATCATAAAAATTTAACAGTAGTTTAATATAACTTTACAACGTTTTACTATATGAGAGAGAGACCAGCCTGTTGTGTTGTTTTACTCAATAGTTTATATGATGTAGTGTAAAATTCCAATATTAAATTTAACTGGTTTTTATACAGGGCTCTCCAATAAAACCCAAGGTCTGCCCTTCCACCGCTGTCAAGACACTACCAATGCCTGGGATTATTTGTGGGGATTTCTACAGGTAAAAACTAGGCTATGTCTATTTCTACAATTAAGTAGTTGATCCTTGCACTGGCTTTGTTAAAATTGTACTCTTTTTAGCGTAAGATGTAAAGTTTTACAACTTTAGATTTATTGGTAGGTGAAGGAATGCCAAAGATTCATTTAAAAAAAGAAACAAAATAAACAAGAGCGATCTTAACATTCTCAATTTTATTTTTTCCAAGTACAGTACTAAGGTATGCAGGGAAAATTAGAAATTAGCGCAAAATATTCAAGCCGTGCTGAGCATTGAAAGAAAATTTCAACATCTGATCTAAATAAAAGCAATATTTTCCACTCACCTTGATCACGACTTGGAACTCAAACTCATCTCATCTCAAACTCATCATTCTCCCAAAATAAATGCGAAAGTTGTAACTTATCAGGTAAGCTAAGATCAGGTTGAGAGTAAAAAATCCTAGATTAAAGATAAGCACTGCGCTAACCTGTTTGCTCAATCCTGATCCTCAGCTGTTTGATAACTTTACTTTAACTGAACAAATTAAACATCATTAATAAAACCTGGGAATTAATGCACCGACTCTTCTTAACCCTCTTAAAGCCTCAAAATATGTTGTCTAAGATCTTAGAATTTACAACTACTGAAAAATAATTCATTAAAATGAAACTTAAAACTCTCATACAACAACACTAATCTTTAATCTTAAAAAGGATATTTTTGAAAGGTAAAAATAAACTGATAACATATATATATATATATATATATATATATATATATATATATATAGTTTTATTATATAAGTCCTGTATTATATTACTGTAAAAGAATAATTCATTTCTCAAATGAAAAAATAATTTTCAAAAATTAATTACTCCCTTTAACTTTCATGCAAGTGTGTATTGTTGTAGCAAGTACAAAATACACTAAGTATTGAAGTGGTGTCAGGCAATTTAAACAAAAAAAATTGTTACTTAGTGATTCATGGTCTTCTTTCATAGAACTTAGCCACTGAGTAGAGTCAGTAAGGGCATTCTTCAATTTTCCTCCGGAGAGACATCTTATTTTCTCTGGCAGTAGGTTATGCAGCTTCATGCCAGTGTAAGAGGGTTTCTTCTCATAGTGGGAGAAGTGGTGAGCTGGGAGATGGTATCTTGTACTATATCGGGTGTTTAGTCATGAAGATCTCTACCTTGTGTCAAAGAATGTCCAACAGCATACATTAGAACTTCTTTTATGTAGAGTTTTACCACAGTCGTGATCTTTAGACTTACAAATGCTTTTCTCAACTTTCCCTGAAGCCTAGCCCTGATAAGGGTCTTATAGCCCTCTTTTGCAACACCAATACTCTCTAGAGATTACTTGCTGAGGTTCCTCTCCACACCACTAGTCCATATCTAGGGTGTGTTTCAAACAGAGAGTGATAAGCTACTTTTGCAGTAGTTGTATTACTTATTGATATACGCTTTATCACATGAAGCGAAAAGTTAAGTTTAGGAAGGTGGGTGTCAATATGTGACCAGGAGAGGCTCTCATCAACAATGACTTACTTGCGGTTTCTGTTCACTTCAGGGATTGCTGGGACTTCTTCACATCGTCTCCCAAAAGCTAGTTGGTTTGTCTTCTCTGGGATAACTACAAGGTCATTTTAGTGGCAATATCAATAGACCATGTTTAAGGCCGCACCCGAGTGCGTATTTGGCTGGTAGCAAATTTCTGGGAAGTGTAGCATACCAAACTCTCATAAGTCAAATAGATCTACCCATTGTTGCCATATACCATCACTATGATCGCAGCCAATTTTCAATGTCATATCGTTTCAGGTCTTTCACGTAAATCTTACTTTCACATTCTGAAGAAGACATTGATGTGAAAATTATGGATGATGTAAAACACATTGTTAATTTAAAAAAAATAAAAGCTCACTTTCAGAAAGAAAAACCAAATTAAAAGTAAATTTCCTCCTGTTGAAAATTCAAAGATTCAGTAACTCCAATAGTTCAGTGAGGTGTAAGTGTACTTTGCAGGGAAATAATTAGTATTTCAATGAATGTTTAGAAGATTAAAATCATTAAACCAAAGAACCAACAAATAAACTCCCTCTGTTGCTTTACAAAATCTTCGATAGTTACCTGAGATTACGATTGTATTGTATTCGTTTTTGCCTCCGTAGACTGAATTTAATTTTGCTATTCATTCCTTTACTTAAGAATTGTGTTTATTGTAAGTTCCACAATACTTTTTAGTGTCACATCTATTTAATTATGCAAGTATTTATTGCTGATTACGTTTTCTTTCATAGGAAGTTGGTTGAAGCTTGTTTCCCGAAGTTAGCGGCCTCCAAGGTCCGATGTTATGAGCTCTACTGCATCCACTTGGGCTTGGCAAACATCGTCCTGCGTGCTGGAACATTCCCGCCGTCTGGCCGCTACCATCTTCGAGGTCACCGGCCAGCCGAACCCTCTAGACATCCTCTGAACATTCCACTCCACTCTCGTGTCCGCCAGTTTTGTTACAAATCGTTACTAGAGGCCAAGCCAATTCGTGCACGTAAGGTGTTTTTACATTATTAAGAAAGTTCGATGGGGAGTGTTTTGTACCATACGATTCCATTTTATATTTATTTTTTATAGGAAAGAATATTGTAGTATTTAAGTACTAGATACAACAGTCTAATTTAAATTGACTAGCTTATGTATTTAAATCTTAACTGAGAAAAAATGGTTTATCTAGAAGAAATGCTTACGTACAGACCTCTTGTTAAAACGTTATAAATAGAAAATAAATAAAGTAGCTGTTAAAAAGTCACAAAATTTGTATAGTTTTTCTTAAAGCCAAAGAAAAGTACTTATCACAAAAATAAAGCTACCTGAAAAAGTTGGCGTGTAAAATACTCATATTATTGTAATGTATTTATTACTTATTAATATAGTTGTAAATTGACTGAGATTTAAACAATACTTTTAATTGATTAAGAATCATTAGAAAATAAAACTATTAAATTTCACTTAACAAAGATATTTTTGGGCGTTAATAATTTTTTAATTTATATTACACATTTTTAAGTATCAATCTGGGCATTAAAACATTACATTATAGGTTTCGTTTAACAGATAATTTGTTATAGTATTTACAGCATCTGATCATACTGCTAAGAAACAGCACATATTGGTTATTAGTTTTAAAAATATTGTTCATCTTTGTAATTTTCCCACATTAACCCTCCGACTTGTAGTATTTTCCTTAAATCGTTTTTCCCAGTTTTCTAAGCAATTTTAAAAAAATCTGTAAAACATTGTTTTTGGTATCATTTTGTTTTCCACAGTGGACAGTAAAATACAATGCTAATAATTAAATAGGGTAAATATTTTAATTTGATCTTTTTACAGCGAGTGGGGAAATGTTTTTGTTATTTGCATGTAAAAAGGGGGGGGGTTGTGCCTTAAAATATAGTTCAGTATATAAATTTCAAATTCCAAAAATAGCCTAAAGATCAAACATTTAGTTTACTTTTATAAGAGTCTTTAGGTAAATAAATTAGTTTTAGCGCAAAAACTGAAAGTAGTATAAGAAGTAGTTATGGTCAAAAACAAATAAATTTTTAAAAGTAGTTATAAATTGTTGTAATATTTGGTATAATTTGATGTACAATAAACTAGAAAACACTGTAATAATAAATAATTTGAAAAAAACTAAAGTTTTAAATTGTTATGGTAGTAGAAATAAAAAATTGTATGTTTCCTTAAAAAGGGATACTACATGATAAAAACAATTATTGTAATAATTTTTTTGGGTTTTGTAAAATTTTATAATAACCTAAATGACACAAATTTAGTCAAAAGTAATATTTTTTTATAAAAACTATAAAACACTTACAAAAACAAAAACGTGGATGGAAACTATTTTTTCTGCAAGAACGAAAAACAGTAACGTCATTCTAAAATCACTCCGCCGTCGTAGAACAATAAAAAAAGCAGTACTATGTTCAACAACTCTTTCCAATAGTATATGAATTACATGAATATTTGAATGTTTATGTACTATAACACATGAGATTGAGCAGGCTGTCCAAATTAACGGATATCCGTTGATTGGCATTTAAAGAACGAAAATAAACAATGGATATTCGTCGAATGGCAGTCGGAGGGTTAAAGTATAAATTAGTTATTATTTACCATGTCATAAACTATCATGTTAGAAACAAGTTACGATAATTTGTACATCTTAAATTAAGGGGATGTCTTACTTTAGTGGTTTAAGGTTGGTTTCTTAGTTAATCAGGGAAAATACACTGAGTTAAGCAAGTTTGTCATGTGCAATATATATATTAAACCGTACTTATTATACATTTTTAAGTTAGTATTTCCTATAGCACTAACCCCAAATAGGTGAAAGGCATATTAATTTACGTTTATATGACTTTGTTCGAATTGAATTAACCTCAAGCTTTGTCTGCATTAAAAAGTCAGTTATTTGGTTGATCTTGGTTATCAACATACAAATATCTGTGCGTTGTCACCAGTTAATACAAAATAAAACTAGTCATTCTTTTTTATCTCTTAATACCTTAGCAGGAACACTGTATTGAAGTAAACCATACATAGTCATTATGAGCAGCACGCAAGTTTTACTGTGTTTTATTTTTAGTTTAGGTAAAATTAGTAATAATTGCCACCTTTTTATATTGTAATATTGTTGTTATTAATATTTTAAAACTTGTTATCTAGATCTTTTTTTATAATTAATAGAACAAATTTTCATAGTCTAATGAATTATGCATTTATTATTGACTCAACCTATAAATGAAATTGTCTCCTGAAGGGAATTATCCGAGAACTACTTAATATTTGTATAACAAGGTTCTTTATAATTTATTTCTAGTTTTA
This sequence comes from Homalodisca vitripennis, assembly GCF_021130785.1. Lineage (NCBI taxonomy): Eukaryota > Metazoa > Arthropoda > Insecta > Hemiptera > Cicadellidae > Homalodisca > Homalodisca vitripennis. Next base: position 26,260 of record NW_025784014.1, read on the forward strand.
ATTTAACCCTTCACACGCTAGTAATAAATCGATTAACTTTCCTATAACGCTGAGACAAGTAAAAATATTTGGTTTCTTTAAGTTCAAAGCTAATTTTTATTATGACAGTTATAAAAGGTTAAAGCAAGAAAAGTATAAAACAGGGTATTTTACCTAAAACTAGTGTATTTATGAATAAAAATAAAGAAAGAACTA
>NW_025784015.1:0-28384 GCF_021130785.1 Homalodisca vitripennis
GTATGACATCATTTAGGTTACACTTTTACGGTTTCATTACTTTTATACGGTCCAGTACTTTTTTTGGCAGAAAAGAAAACTGTTTATAAAACTTACCGAACTATACGTTTAAAAATAATTCTTCCAGTATAAAAGCTTGCAAAAACTTGGTAGCAATAGCACGTTATAAGCACGATAGCACCTCGTTTCAATATAAAAAGATGATTTGTAGGATTTGAACAAATCGGGGTTTGGTTCTAAGAAAGCATGCTTGATTTGTTCTATTCACGCATTTTTCAGTTATTTGGTAAATATACGGAATTATTAAAGCTCTTAATTTTGCCTTATGTCACAAAATATTCAAGATGCATTACTTTAGCTTTTATTAAGGAAACTATCAAACCAATGGTATGAAAAGTATAATCGGTGAGACTCTTATTTACACACAACTGTAAAACAAAAAATTGATCTCAGTTTTACTGAAACGACTAAAAAACTTATAATTAAAGAGGACAGAGATTTAAAATTAAATTTTAATTTTAAAAATTGCCAACTTCTCTTTGACATGTACAAAGCTTTATTTCAATTCTCCTTTGACGTTTTTAGATTATTCAATTTTAAGTACTTATATTTGCAATACTATAGAAATAAAAACTGATTTACCTGTTGCTGAATTGCGTTTATTTATATCAAGCAGGTTGATATAGTGGAAACCTGCAGATGGGTGAGGGTAAATAATTGCTCTGTAAATGGCATTCAGGGTCGGCGCCATTGAGAGGGTGATGAATCAGGCTGGAGAGTGATGTGCTGATGTCGAATGGAAATTACTCCTTGCCAGAAGCTGGTTGCTCTTGTAGGAAATGGAAAACATTACTGACTTGAGCCACTTGAGTATGGTGGATTTTTAAAGAGCATTTTACTGAGTTGATATGGTCTAAGGAAATTGCTTTGATCGGGTTATTCGATTCTTCTCTCGACCTCTGTAAGAAAATTTCACACTCAATGTAATATACGTATTTTTAGTTATAGATGAAGTTTGGGCAATTAATTAAATTAACTGTAGGTTTTTACTTCCAAAGCAGACTGATGAGAATTAGAGTGCAAAGATATATCAGATACTTATTGCGTACATCCAGGTTAATGTTTTTTCATATAGTGTATTATTATCAATAATCAGGAATCAAGCCAATCACATCTTCAATAAGTATGTTTACCCCTAACCTCCCCCCTTTAAATATTATAATTTATTTTAGCTTGTATATCAACTGTTTTTTTATATTTAACTCCTTATATTTCACAATTGCCTGAGCGCTTAGCAAAGCCTATCACATGCTAGGCGCTTGCAAAATAGTTTATGTCTGTATCTGAATCTGTGTTATCCGCACTATATTTCGAAAAATTAAGCTGACCTTATTGAGTAAAGTTTTGCATGAAAAACCTCTATGTTATGGAAAACAGTGGAGTTCTATGGTGGTGCATTGTCCACTCTGCTTTTTTTAGGAATTTGCTGGACCGTTTTAGCAAATTAGCAGAGTAACTTTTTGGTTAAAATTCTGGTGTGTGGAACAAGATTTTTTGCTTACTCTTGCGTTTGTAGTTATCTTCCCTGCCTCTATTTTATTAATTAAATTAATGTTGTGAATAACCTAAACTTAATGAACGTAAAAATGTGGTGAAACTTTATCATTATGACAAGTTACCTTGAGAAAAGTTTCATCAGTAGACTTTTTTAATTTTTGCATAGAATTCCGTATTTTCTACATAGGACAAGATTGAGATTTATGGAATGGTTGTATGTTTAAAGCACTGGAATATATGGCTGACTTTTGATAGCCTATTAATCACTAGGATGGCACAAGTTTTATTTTGTGTTACCGTGAGGGTGTAAATTTTTTCTATATTAATTTCTATATGCCTGTCTATCTTTATGAAGGGAAACATCTCGAAAAAAAAATAAGCTTTAGATCTGAAATTTTTCCAAATGTGAGAAAAGCACTTGGAGTACTGTTACACAAAACTTTTGTTCTTAGACCCGCTGAAAGAATTGAAGTCACGTGCAAGTGTTCACGTATAGTATTTAAAATATGCTTAGGGATCTCCCTCTCACGCTCCACTTTAGCTGTCCTTATAAAAGCACGTTCGTTAGTAGGAGGAAATAAATAAAAAAAAATAAGCGGGGGTTAGGAACGATCATATTACACCCTCCTTGGTTGTTTTGTGCCTCATTATTCTACCTCTTTAATATATGGTCACCAAGTATAAGAGCTCATATAGCACTATAACTACCTAAGAAGACAATTTTAAACACAATGTAACACGATCTACTTAGCACAATGCGAAAAGATATACCATAAAAAAATGCACAACTTGTGTAAAAGATAGCGTGCCCAAGCCCAAAACAAAAAATTTTTTAAATTGGTTCTCCACTAGTGAGGGATCAAAATGGGGCCCGCCCGTCAAACAACCGGTCCCCATGAAAATACCAGGCTTTCCACGGCCCAGGACTTTAAATAGGCGAGGCACTTTGCGCTAAACCATTCGCCTGGGCCTGATGGGGTATAGGTTGATTACGGTGGCCTGATTGAGTGGGGACTGTAACCACAATTAATTGGACCTCAATTTGTTGTTTGTTTCCTGCACAAGGATAAAAATACTGGGCCATTCTGGAATTTTTATCATGGGGCGTTATCCAGTAAGAGGAGCCATAGTTAACCGAACAGAATAGGTGTGAAGGACATTCGTTAAAAAAAAGAAGGGAGCTTATAATCTAAGTGTCATAAACTATTAAGGAGATTAATATGACACACATTGCATGGGTAATTTCTTAAAATTAGATCTTTCTGAAAACCTTTTGTAATTACTAAAATTTCCTCACACCTCTGGTTTGTATTACTCTTAACCGTATATAGTGTCGGATTCCTGCCATGAGCTGAGGATGATTGATTTAACATATTTTTTTTCGTTTGTTTTTCGATTATCTTCTTGAATTTCAATATATGTTATTTTATATTGTAAAAAATTAATTTTTGAAAAAAAACACCTTAAATTTTTTGGTAATAAAGTTCGGTAATTAAACATTGATTTGAAACTGTGTATTTTACAAATAAAACACCCCCCCCCCTAAACAAAACTACAGTAAAGAATAAATAAGGGAGAGTACAGTTTAGAATGCCCCACCCCCCCCCCAGGGGGGGGGATACTTGCTGAATTGTGCCCCCCAAAACTGATATTACCCCTTGATGGGTTAAATATTTATCCGATGGCCTAATTTTCAAAGTTTAAATTTTAGTTATATTTTAATGAAATAAGTTGAAACTAATATAGGTCGGTGCAATTATATCATATTCCTGTACCAAAAGTGCCAAAAGGCAAAAAATCTTCTTAAATCTTTCAAAAAATGGTGGTAACTTAGAAAAACTATTTTCTTAGCATTTTCAAAATATTATGTAAATTTTTGTAATTTGTACATAAACCATGGTTTATTCAATGGTTAAACTCAATGATCATAATTTAGATAACACTGCCCGACCTGTTGTATTGTAAAATAAAAATCATCTCACCTCTCTTGGCTTAATAATGAGGTAACCACAAACGGATGGTACTTTATTTTCTTTCAAATTTCCAGCTCGTTATAATCCAATGTACAAACTATATCGAACTTTATTAAAACGTTTCCATACTTCCTAAACAAATATTCAGAATTGTATACTCCATTAAAAAGACAAAAAAAATTCATTACTAATGAATTTTAGTTTCTAATGAAAAAAAACTCAAATTATCAGTCAAAAACATCTTCAGCCGTTATCGGCTGGCCGATGGCTGAATTGTCGTACAGGATAAGTCCGGCCCGGTGCACGTGAAGCCGAGTCAGTGTCCAGCCGCCCTCATACCTGTCCCGCGCCGGTTTACTGAACTCATTGTTATTAATTTAATAAAACTTTTATCATTTTTATTCTTTAGTTTTAACTACCAGTGCATTTTCATGGTTCCACCTGTCTGTACAAAGTTCCATATAGAATTTTAGTACAATAGCTATTTATGATTATGTTATTTTTTAATATAATTAAGTTGAAGCTGAATTATAGCAGGCGTTGCTGTTGCTGAAAATGTTTTATCATCTTGTTTGCATAAAGTGCATTTCCAGGTTTTTCTAAATCAGAAATAACATGGCCCAGTGGTTTTTGTAGAATTTGAAGTCCGGGCATTCCATGCGGCTTGCTGCCAACTCCGGGACGTTGGAAAACGTCACAAAGAAATGACGAAAATAAGGACTCTACCAGCTGGCTGGTTGTGACGATTGTTCTGGAAGGACTCGTCGGGACCCTAAACGGTTTGTTCTGAAAGTGAGGATTCCTACGATATTAAAAGGTTCTAAAAAAAATACAGGACGACATGGCACAAAATCTCGCCAAGAGAAAACTCCAAGAGGTTCGCGGCTCTGGGAGGCCGCCATGACTTCCGGCAAGGAATCTCTGGGATGACGTGGAGGAACTATGGTCTCCGGTGGAAGCCAAAAAGTTCTGTATTAAAGAAGGACTGTGAAAGTTCGGCCTTCAGGACGAAAATAGAATTCTTTCGAAAAAAGCGTTGTTTTTGTTCGAGCTATACATTGTGAGGTACATTATTTTTAATTGTATTAACAGAAACAGAAACCGTTAGAAATTAGAGATGTTCCATTGACCTTAGGTGGAAAAATGTTTATGTGGCTATAGCGGCGTTTCGTTAGCTAATGTTACCGGCGTTTCCTATGCTAAAACAGGACTTTAGTATAGCGCCACAGGCTGCCAGGGGTCGTAACAAACGCAAATTTTCGAAATCTCGGCTCGTAGAATGGCTTGCAGCGGCGAAACAGGTGAGAGTGAACACAACGGATCCTTGCTGGCAGTCATGTCCTCCCGGACACCATGTGAGCAGAGCATTTAAACTCCCTCATAACAAGTCAGTCTTATTTGGGGGATGGCATAGGTCTCTTGGTGAAGGAAGGAAGATTGGCCCTAAACCTGGATTTAAAGACGGGCAAATTCGATACTAGTGGAGGAAGAGTTTACATAAATGGGTTTAGGTGTGGTTTGACAGGGACTTCACGAAAAGTTGCCTTTCCCCCGAGATTTCGCAGACGAGAAGTCATGGTCGGAGGACCAGCCAAACTATGACGCGAGGCCGAACAACCGCCGGCAGTATCAACCCACCAAAGGAAAAGTAAAATTAGTAAGATGGAAAACCCTCAATTAATACAAAAAGATAGCTGGACATGTTATGAGGAGTGAGACATTAGGGAAGTAATCACTTCTAAGGTATTAATAGCTAACTCATCTGTTTATTTATTTTTCAAGTAGCTTAGTTAAATAATATACAAATAGTTAATAATATAATCAATATTAATAGTTACGCGCGTGTCCGGTTCAGCACACATTGTTTGTGTTATATATGCATTTTATTAGGCAGCATGTATACTTATAATCAACTGTCTAGATGTCTATAATACGTTTTATTGTTAAGTAAACGACAGTTTAAAAAATTTTTCATTTTAATGTAAGAAGTTATTTAAAAAATATCGGATTTTTTATTATTTTATTTGGAATTACTTGTCAGAGGATATTTGATATTAACCGAGAGGCCTAGGTTGGTGAGGACATTATCATGTCGTAATCTCGACGGTCACGAAGTTATTACAACTATTTATGTACAACAAGTTATTAATAAACTATTACAAAAAGTAAATCGTGACACTCTTGTTTGTTGTGAAGAAGTTACTTCTCGGTTCGTGTCAGGCATTAGCGAGTATAGGGTCATGGTTTATGCTATTGTTTGTTTGAACTTTATTTATTGGACGGTAGGAAATGTAACTAGTTAGCTTTATACAGAACACATGAGAGTGACTCTGACCTATGTATTAACGAAAAACAGGAACGATATTATAGTAGTAATGAATACTATAATTACACTACATATGGTATGTTGAGCCGTTACTTAAACATTTTGACAGAAACTGGTTTTGTGAATTGTATAAATACTCCCACACGGGTGACATGGAACCGCTCGTTGTATTAACCACAATATTGGTTAATTACAATAAACGTTTTATAGTGTTAGGGCCAGCTGTCCTCACATACAGGGGGCATTACATACTACAGGCACTGCGGAAGGAGATACATTTTAGCTTGCCAACAGGAGGGAGGGTGTTGCTTTGATGCAAAACAGTCAGATAATACTTATATAGATCCAAAAGTATCGGGAATATGTTAAGAAATGAAAAATTGAATTCTGTTATTTTATCAAATGAAAATTTGAAACTTAGTGCAATTTTTAAATATAGTTGGACTGATTTATGCGCAAAGCAAATAAACCTAGCTTACGTTTAATTCTTGTATCACTAAATTAAAACCTTGGATCACGCCTGCCTGTTCAGTTATGACCGATTTAGAAAAAGAGGGACAGGCTAAGCAAATTTGGTTAAGAAAACGTCCATTTTAATACAGAACTCTTTAAAACATTTTAAACACTATCGAAAAATATCTCTTAAATGGAATGCTTTAAAACAGGCTATGTTTATTTATTATAGAGAAAAAATTAATCAGTGTACAAATCATCAATAATGTTTATTTTGGAAAACACTCTATGAAATTTTCATAAAAAATGAAAACAAACTATTCTTTCCCCGAAATAGAGACAATATATGCAGAGGGGACGGGACAGTTAATATTACTCACTATGACTATGTGGATTATAGAACGAGGGACTTCAGTAACTATTTTTCGGACAGTCTGTACGATATAACTTGGCAACTTCAACGGTTCCGCCAAGTTTTATTGTGACGAGGATTACTCAGCCGATTCCACTTTTACTTTATACTGAGACTAACATTATTGAACAAGTCAAACAAAATTTTACGTGGATAGTCCGCCGCGACTGGATGTGTGTGGGTGATGTATCGGACCTCCCCTCTCAAAAATCAAATTTATTCTTCGCTATTAGAAAAAATAATGATTTCCATAACAAAAGCAATTTACCGTCCAATATCATTATAAGCGGTTTTTTTCAAATTTAGATTTAAAAAAAATTAAAAAACAAACTAGTAAGTATTTAAAACACCAATGATATTTTAACGCCAAGTTGAGTCATGGATTCGGAAGAGACAAAAAACATATCAGATGCGTTGAATAGACAGGACTAAAAAGAATCAACGGAAGCCATTAGTTCGAATAGTCGTTGCCCGCCATAGTATTTTTAGATTTTAGATATAAAGTATTTGAACTCTATTTCACGGAGTAAGCTTTTTCAAAAGATATGTTGTATAGGTAAGCACATACTTATAGTTTGGAGAGCTACCTGTTGGATTAGGAAGCAATATCTGTTAATGTTGTGAAGCAAAGAGTAGTGAAACAGCAAGTAGACTACGGAGTTACCAGGAAAGTACAGTTCTTTTCTTGGGTTGTTTATTAATAATCTTTCCCAATCTTCATATTGAGGGTGGAGTATGGTTGTATTCTTTGCAGGATGCTGTCTGCTTGCCATCATGCCAGTAAGGAAAGAAAGAAGAATTAGGTATAGTTTAAAAGCTAAGGCGTTGTATTTTGATAATTTAGGCAGCCTACATGAAATTTTAAATTTTAATGAATTGAAAACTTGCTTATTTGTCAAAACCATTAATTATTGGCCGGTTTATTCATGGCCTTAGGGGATTCCTGTAAATTCCGTAATTAGGAACCCATAAATGTTTCTCCAAAGGGCTAATCTTCTTTAAAGCAGGCCCGATCTAAACCGTTAAGGCATCATCTTGCACCTTTTTTATTGATATGGAGAGTTTTAGGTGTTAGGTAGACTTATATGTAAAAAACGTTGAGTTTTGTATATTGCATAAGAACAAATAAAGCAACTTTTAGACGAAATAACAATAGGGTACGGAACTAGGAGGTTCGGTTTCAGTAAAATATTCAGACACATAAAACAGGGACTGATTAACAAAAAGACTTAATTAATTCTTATTATATAATGCCACAAAAATGTTGATTAGAAATTTTCCGAATACCATTAAACTGATTTTCATTAACATAAAAAAATTGGGATGTGTTATAGACGCTACCTGGTTAAACTGGCTTACGAATTTGGGAGGGGATAGGCAAAACAGAGAAACGTTATTGCAACCATATTACAGAATACAAGTTTTTTCCACCTAATCGGCACTTACTTATCTGTTGTATCAACCTAGGCACGTTTTACTTTACTTTTGTTTATTTTCTCCTAGATGCACAGGGAACAGGGTTTATGTATGTGTGCAAAATGTGTGTATATAATATATATATTATGATACTATTATATGATATTATATATATATATTGGCCGTATGTTGTGTGTCCTTTTTATGCAGAGTATCTGAGTCGTTATTTTTATATATAAGAGGGAAAAGAATGTGACCAAAAAAAGCGTGGATCTTTTTTTTTTTTACCTCCCCCCTAAATTGGGACCCCTCGGCTTTGTTGCTCTGTACGATGCTGAACTCTATCGAAACTAAATGTAAACTAGTTAGTTTAGAACTTTCTGCCCACCTTGTGATCTGCCGCCGACCTGTGTAGTTTGCCCAGTGGGGAGACAAAAGAAGGGATCTTCGTTCTTGAGTTCGCGGCGAAGGGAACAGGTTCGAACTTTTTAGAAATAAAACAGCGGAAAGTCGGAATAAAATCTTACTTGTTTTAATTTCCGAACGTTTTGTGATTAAGAGATTTAGATTAAGATAACAAAAGGATTAAAAAACTATATTGATAATTAAAAATTAACAACTATGATTGAAAATTTTAGAATTTGGCCTCTAGAACAATAGGAATTAAGAGAATTGTTAAGAGGAGGAGGAGGCCGAATTATGATTCTACCGCATCCCGAAACCAATTTTTACGACTTCCCCTGCTCTAAAGATACGCCTCCAGTGATGCCCCTTCCCTTCTCTTCTTGGCCCTCCGACCAATCAGAGCGCCAGTTCTTCCCTGGTGGTTGTCCATCAGGTGCTTTGCCGCCAAACGGATTCACCCAGTAATTTAACCAAAACTACATGGTACTTTGGACGGCTCGAGGCCCTGCGTTGAACACAGCTCTTCCGGCGTGATGTCAGCGGATTCCCTTTACCACGTTGTCTACGGCAACAACACCAGGTCGTTAGGCTTTTAGTTTAATGAACCTGACAGGCTATGGAAAATTCCCCTTCCTCTGAAAGTCCGGCTCAGCGCCTATATTTTCGCTCTATATTAATTCCGGCATGGCACTTAAATGTGTTAACGGTTGGCATTATTACACCTTGTGGGAGGGTCTTGACTTCCATTCTAAATAGTGATTAGTGAGAAGTAGTTCACTAAATTAATGTTATGTAAATTAGTGAAGAATTCTCAGTTTAATATTAGTTTAATATTAATTTATTTGTTGAAGCTTTGGGGCGTTTCTTAACACCGTCAGGGGTGTCCACACTCCCCCACCCTTAGATCATGCTGCCACTCAGCATGGGGTAACTACGGGTAGAGTACCGAGGAAGCTCTCGGTGTGCCTCCATCCCAGGCCAAAAAGACGTAATAACCGCACACTCCGTTATTTACATTTTTTTTTTTTTTATTGCCCACAGGTAAGGTGCATATGTGAAACTGATAAGGGTAAAAAATTCAGAAAGGGCTTTCAGCATTACAGTTTTTTTTTTTTCCATTAATAAGGACAGAATTTTACCACGAAAATTTAAAGTGTTTGGACGCTTTGCTTGCGGCTTAGTCTGTAGGCTTCACTCTCTTTACAAACCAATTTGTACATAACTTTCTCTTTCTCTTACTCACTTATTACCAACGGCTCTCTCTCCTTACAAGATTTCATTATCCAAAACTACCTATCTGCATTATGTTATGGCGTTAAACATAGAATACACCCAAGTTACAATATCAAAAACCACACCCCAGTTTACGCAGAAAAAAAAGGAAAAAAAAAAAGATCATGAAATCAATTCCAAAGCATCATCAACTTTATTGCCGTTTAGCATCGCATCAACTAATTTAATAAACTAATTCAGGCAAACAGTAGACTAACAATTAAATATTTTGACTCTATAACCGCATGATTAATCAGCTAACCAAATATTATTAATAAAGTATTATTTAACCTGTAACAATACAGGCGAACAGTACAAGGGAACCTAATTAGTGGCTCCATGGAAACTACTCAGAGTACATCAACAGTTCAATGGACATCACCACCATCTTAGACAAGATACCATTTATTAAGCACTCCCAGGATAACATGTGTGTTTTTATTAGGATTTAAATTTTGATAATGAAAAGTCATTGTTTTGCGACATACCACATACTGCATGGTTCCAATTTAAGTTCAATAGTTAGATTATTAGGTGGGTAGTCTAATTCGTGGTTAAATTTTCGAAACGCTACTCCCCCAATCCTGGTTGGGGTTTAAGCCTCGTGGGTTTTCACTCGTGGGGTGCGGTTTCCTCTTGTCCACCCATGTCATAGATCGTATAGTGGAGTTATCCTGTAGTTAGCTCACTTGTACGTCGGAGTTAGAATACTCAAAACTATTAAGATACTCATAAGGTAAACAGTTACACTGTTCGAAACCCAATACCAATAAAGCACTACCCAAAGCTGTTCCTACATCTTACGACAAACAATTTCGTAATAAATAAGCAATCTTAAAAAATAACAAAAATTGACGATAGAGTTGTAACTATGTTACATATAAATTGGGACAGGCATTCGTTAATTCTCATAGTAATTTTCAGATTATTCATCACGTTACAGGCTTACACAAAATTTTCTATCAAGCTGCTAAAGGGCACCAAACCAGACAATTACTGAACTCTATTCCTTAAGGGCCCTGTGGAAAAAGAAGGACTTAAAACTTAGTGAGCTGGATAGCCGGTTACACTGTAAATGCGTGGGGGGACTCTGGATAGGCGGTTCACAAACCAATCCTATTTAGTTTGTATAGGCATAACGTTGACGTTCTTCCGAACAGACAACGACAGGAGGCACACTGTTCCCCCACACTCCTCAAACATCCTCTCAAAAACTCACAAAAGAACATCAAAAACAACAGAAAAAAAAAGTAGAAACTACAGACTACAATATTCCGCCCCCCCCAACACTTGGGTATTTAAGGGCATTATTAAGCGGCACACCCATGGTTTTCACCTCGCTTACCCCTTGGGAGCAGGGGAAGCTCTCCGATACCCTTCCTCCTACTTGGCCTATTACATTGCTACTGGGTTGCCTTAGAGCTTCTAACAAGGTCATAACCCCCATTTCAACCTTCCATTGCGACACAAAAGTTCCTTAGCCTAACAGTTACGCTCCCAACGAATAAAGAAGTAAAATAAAACGTAAATTAAATACAATTCCTGCAGAACCTGGTTATGGGCACCTTTTCCTGTCTTGCTAATGGTGGTCCGGAGGAAAATCCCCTTATTTTTGGCAAGACACTCATTCCATTAGTGTTTTGGTTACTGGTTATTTCACTTTAATTTAGCAAGTTATTCGAGCTGTTCCGGGCATCCACCAGTCCAGTTGGGGAGTTGAAAAAGGAAGGGGTATTTGGGGTTGGGGCGTTGCCCGGCATTACCTTCCCATGGATACCAGTTCTGGTCTCGGCGTTCTAAGGAATTTTTTTTTTTTTTCCCTTCTTAAGTTACTAACTGCTACTTGTCTTTAAACAAGATTGTTCAAATAATTATAGGAAAAACACTTTGCCATTACCAGGTCTGGCATCCAACAAACCAATTACATAAATTAAACAATTTAGGCCGATACAAGAAAGCTTTACAGAAAAACATTTTCCTATTTTCTTTTTTTTTAAGTATTTAGTGGGAGTCCCCAATCACTCTTCTGCCATGTTCCCACAACGGAAAGTCTAAAAAACCCACTCGTTTCACAGTTTCCGACATCAGGTATGATTTACTGTTCCACAATCCGCGCGTGCCACACACGACTCGTAGATCGCTGAAAGTCTGAAGTTTTACATTCTTTTTAAACAACTAGTTTTCACACTTATACTTCAAAGTGTTGAACCAGGGCCTCCACTCTTCAAATTTCTCCGTCCGATTACCGTACCGGTCAATTTAATGTCAGTTGTTTGCCGTTGCGTGACGGTTTTCGGACACATGCTCCCCACATCTTGGTTCTCGAGTCAGTCTCGTCCTGGCTCGCAGCCACCTCTCAGCATCATCAGCATCTAGGTTTGCTCACAGTGGTGTACAGTCGCTTCGGATGGGTCGGGAGATGCGACTCTGTCCGGGCGGCCTGCGAGCCTTCGTCTGTTTAACCCCCAGGGCGGCACGGGAAGCAGATCGGCAACTCGCAACCTTTTTTTTTTTTCCATCTTAACAAACACAGTGACAAACAATTAGTACGACTACAAGAGATTGCACCACCAAAGGTTAACATTACTTGATAAACCACAACGTCTACAGATAGTGGAGGTCCTTAAGTAATTGAATTGGTCCCTTCTAGGGAGTATTCCTTAACAGCATAGGGAGCCCAGCTGATTCATCCAGTCCCCTGCTAGGACTTTCATGCGGTTCTTCATTAACATCGATGTACCAGTAAGCTGCGTTCTTCGCTACTGTACATCCCCATCTACTTCCGGGAAAACAGATCTTTCCAAAGTCGGATAAATCGGGCAGGCACCCTGTAACGTCAGCTAATCAGTATCACACCTATTCATTACTTCGGTATTTCACCCTATCACCTTTTCAGGGTGATATGCACTTACATTCGGGTTTGCATCGCGCCCAAAACAAACTATTTTAATATTAACCTTTGTACTCATTCTGATGTGGCCGTTTAGGAGCCAGCGGGGAGTGGGGTGTTCGTAATGAGAACGAGGAACTGCTAGGCCAGATATCAACTTCCTACTACACAATGTTACGTGTTCTTTTCATCAATAGAAATTTTTTTTTTACCACTACAATGTGGGCCGGGTTGTTGTTAGACGACTTAATCTACATATGGCGTCTGACAAACGGGCACACCGGTGAGGAGTTTTACCAAATTTACATTCCCTTGCAAAGTACGTCTGGCTGGACAGTTGGAGAGTGAATTGTAAGGATCTGTCTTCTGTCTTTGCTAATCTCACATAGTTTTTGATCTATGCCACGTCCCATTTCATCCACAACTTTTGTTGAGTGAGGGGTCGTAGACGGGATAAGCTATCACATTGAAAATTATCAAACAATCTGATTATCGTTTTTCAGGGCAGTAGCCTAATCAAATTACCCTCAATTGAGGATTTTCGTTACATATGCCTGGATTGTAGCAAATTTTGTACGAAATTATGGAGAAGATTCTCTAGTTTTACATCAAAAAAAAACAACTTCTGCTGGGGTGGTGGTATTACACTCTCCACGGGAAGTTCAAAGGACCTTCAAGAACTGTATGGGGGAGGTTACTAGTCATTCTTCCGGCCGCTAAATCATCAATGGCCAGGTGTGAAGCCGGGTCATTTTCTGGGACAGCTAAACATTTATGGCATTCTTTACAACTTCCGCAAGGGCGGTGCTCAACTTTAAGTATCTTCAGAAAGCGTTCTCATCTGGGTTAGATACCTGCATAAAGTTCTCCTATATAATTACGGGCCATAGTTTATGTGCATTACGTGGTGAGTATTCTTTTATAGGGTAGAGATAACTTTGTTTATTTGCCCTAGAATGAGGTTGAAATTTCTGATTGCATGTTGCCTAAAATGGGTTTATTTGGTCTTTAGTGTCGTGGAAAAGGTTCTATCACTTAAATGTTTCTATTTCATTTATTCCTATTATTGGTGAATTCTATTATCGCTATCATGTTACAGTTTCCAAACAGAACAATTTTAGTACCTGGCCCCCCACATCGGATTAGGCCTCGCCTTCTGCCGAGGTTACTGGGGTAATAGGGAAACCTAAAGTCACTGGTCTTGGCGTGGACATAGTCTGCTACCAGCTGCTGCAAAGACTTACGTACCTCCATACCTGAATCCTGCTTCCAAATTCACGCACCGGAAGACGTGCCATGCTTCACATTAAAGCGATAAAGAGGTCTGGAATAAAAGCTTATCGTACTGACCCTTTAACCCTCGGTCGAGTAATGTACTTAGTTTCTGGTTCTCCTCTTCTACTTCCGTTAAAGTTGTACTGCAGCCACTATAGTCCATATGGCTGTCGGTAGAGAAGCCAACATCTCCCTTCCTATTTCGAAGAACGGGACACCTCGGTGAAAACCCCCAGGCGGCACTCCCAGAGTAAAATAACATGCCAATCAGGCCTATAAACAGAGGCAATAATATCACTTTTAGTACAGTAAGGTTAGAAGTTGACACCTCGCCTAATCCCGGGCTACGTTAGCGACTAAACTACCGCTTATCTTACCAAAAATAGATTCAGGAGGAGTCTAACAAAGTCTCCCACCGCGCCAGGTTACACGCTTGTTTCTCTTTGAGCGCTGCAACTCATCGGAAGGTCCGGCGTGACCGGCTGTTGAGGTCCCTCGGAAGCACCTGCTGTGAACTTTTTTTACGTCATCTAATATCTGGAGGTGGATCACCTATTGATCTCTTCTTTCCCTCCTCGTCATCGTCGTCACCTTAACCTGTCATTCCTCATCTCCGACGGCCTAGGGTCGCTTAGGATACTCAGCTGTTGGGCGTAGGCACGGAAGCTGCTTCCCAAAGACAGGGCTTGATCCAGGTTTTTACATGGACTGTCACCTCTCTTTTCTCGGATTTTTAACACCACATTCAACGGGGGACAGGTTACAATTTAACTAATTTTGTTACGGTCCGTTCCATAATTTCGACAACTTCTTTTAAACCGATGCCTACCTGATAACTAGGGGACACCGTGCAAACAGGACCATCTGCCCTTCGTTGTAGTTCACTTCTCGCGAGCCTTCTTGTTGTATTGCTTCTCATAACGGCTGCGGGAGCTGCGGTCTTCCGTTTCTCGGCCAATTTTCAAACGTTTTCTCTTGAGCTTACTTCCGCAGGGTTTCCACTATGTATCATTGTAAAGATCATTCGCTTTCAGTGATGGTCAGGTCAGCCTCCATGGGCATTTCCATCTTCCGGACCAAAAATACCATTTCAAACGGGGAAAAACCTGTCGAACTCATGACCTTGGGAGTTGTATGCCATCGTGACGTAAGGGAGGTACTCCATCCCAATCGGTCTGATTGCCGATTTACAAAATGGCTCTACATACGCCGCAATAGTCGAGTGCACTCTTTCTAAACGGCCGTTCGACTGACGGGTTGGAATCCTGTAGTCTGTATCTTACGAACATGTATAAAGAAAAACTTGCAGGAGCTGACTGATTCAGATCAGAGGTAAAGTTCGCACCCCCCCTGAGTCGGGTAATAAGGGGATCTTTGGTACGCCAACAACTTGGAGTTATCACATCGCTAGTACCAGAGTGCCGCAGTGCGAAAAACTTTCTGCCGGGTTTGATCAGGTTAACGGAATAAATTCGCAATATCGCGTAGAAATTGATCCATTACGCTTTAAAAAATTACACCGTTACGAGACTCATTAAGGGCGCAACCGGTTCCCCACTTATGTCGGCTGCGATTACTTCCAAATGGAGTTATCGGGGGGATTCGTTTGAAAAACTTCTCCTTCAGATAGGTGCATTTGGTCTTTATTTCCCCATAGTTTGCTCCGCTGACTACAAAACCTACGACACGTCCATAACTCGTAATCCAGTACGTCCATTATTCCCACCTTTCATCCACCAAAATTTCTTGTCGTATCACGGATTCCAATGTCCTTTATGTCTAATCCCCGGCCGTTTAGGTAGTTTCCGGGGCATGAGGACGTTAGTCCCGGGCGGGTACGACAAGTCATTGATTCAACCGTGAATAACTTCCGGGTACTAGGTTGAATGCCGGTACTACGATTCTTCCGCTGCTCACCCCGAACTCCAGGGACGGTACAGGATCTCGTCCTCCGGACTCATTGCGGAAAGCTCTCGTAGCCTGGCCGCAAACGCTTTGCACTACTGGATCTTCTCAGTTGTCTTGCCGTCCTTAGTACGTCCGAAGGTCAAAAATGGGGAGCACATCCTTTTCTAATCGCTTGTTAAACCGTCCGGCTTGAGGCCATGCTTCTGCGTTGCTTGTGGCTTTTTTACCGGCTTTGTGTTTCATAACGGTTAAAATTCGAATTCTGCTTAACGCTTAACGGAAACCATCTCATCAGTCTACTGCTAGGTTGTGCTTTCCTTTCTTACTCTCTTCTTTGTCTCTTCTTTTTTTTATTTCCTTTCTTCTTTGTCTCTATCATTTCGGGTTCTCTGACTCTTTAGCTGTCTTCTTGCTTCTTCTTTTTTCGACTCCTGTTTTTCTCTTTTCTTTCTTTTCTTTGACTCTGCTTATATTCTTTCTTTATTTCTCTCTTCTTTTAACCTCCTCTTCTTCTCTTCTTCTTTTCTTCACCTCTTTGTTCTTTCTCGCTTTAAGTGAAAGCATTCCACTTTAGAAGCATGCATGGATCAGTATATGGAGGCTTTTAAAAACGGCGGCCCAATATAGGTAGCACCTGAAATTACTTTGGTACTCCCAGACCAAGCTAAAGCAGCCTCACGCTCAGTGGTCGAGTAAATTCTATTTCTGCACGGAGACACAACGTCCTAGGAGCAGTAGGCTACAGGGTGTTCCTCTCCATCTATCTCCTGCGTACTAGAACAGCTCCCAAGGCAAACAAACATTACTCGCTAATCCTGTGGCCAATTTATAAAAGGTTTATTGCAAGTCCGGGTGTCTACACTAGCACAAGGTGCTGAGATCAATTTTTGTTTCAGCTGGATCAAGAGGCCTCCTGGGCAATTCGGTGCGTCCATACAAATTCGAGTGCGCCCTGTTTTGTTAATTCAAAAACGTGGCCGACGAAATTGTAGCATAGCTGGTCGATTAATAACGGCGATAGTAACCAGAGAGGCATAAGAATGACCTGACGTCTGTAATACGGGTCTTCGGCGCAGGAAAATCGGCGCACAGCATTAAACTTTGCCCGGAGGATCCGGTCCTACCCCTCTCTTTGTTATAAACGTGGCCAAGATAATTTACTTACGTCAACCGCAAAATTACACTTACTCAATTGAACCGTCAAAATTTACACCTCCAATTTAGAGAATACCTCTCTTATGGCTTCCAGGTGAGAAGGCAGGGTCTTTGGAGAATAGAACTATATTCATCCAAATAAGACAAAGGCCATTTTTCCACCCCTTCAACCCCATTAATATACCGAAGTCCATTTAATTCCTTTGAAAGGTAGTAGTGCGGGGGCGGGCGGTTGCTTCTCTAACCCAAACGGCCATGCGTTGGTAAACTTCATAGTGCCCTCCCGGCACATTGAAGGCGCGTCTTGGGCCTACTCTCTTCGTTCCGACTTGGATCTGGTGGTACCCTGGACCGAAGGTCTCTAAAGTTGGTGAAGACCGATACAGCCACCCAGAACGAATCTAGGGTCTCCGTGATATTAGGGAGCGAGGGTACACATCGGGGGTAGTTACGGCGTTCAACACCCCTGTAATTCAAACGCAAGAATTCTCAATCTTGGGTTTGTACCCGTACCGGGGACTTTTTAGGCACTTAGTACTACTCGGCGAAGCCCATGGGCTCTGGCTAGATGGACAATTATGGCCCTTATCCACAGATGGTCTTGGATGAGCACCTGTCGAAGCGTGGGCCTTGTGATGGTTTGTGGTACGCGGTAGGTCTTTCTTATAGATGGGCGGACCAACATCCCCAGTTCGGATTACTATGGTTTTGACAGGCAGACGTAACAACCAAGGGGCTTGGGTTGTCTCTGCAATCTAAAACATGGCCGAACTCTAGGAGGGTGGCTTTCAACTGAGCACGTTCATTCTAATGAGAGAATGAGCTGGGGCCAGGCTTTGCCATCTATGCACGCCTCCAACTCCGCCTCATCACACCGTTCAACTCTTCCGACTCTTACCTCCGCTTAGCTTTATGGGTTCTAATACTAACCTTATCCTTAATAAGTACGTGCTAAATTTAACTTCCACCTCCTCATTCAAATGCAAGTCCGTGCCTCGGTTATACCAGGGTGTTCGGTTTAAGTTTTCCTTTAAAATCCAAGAAGATCAATTTTTCCTCTTACTCTTGCTTCGTTAAATTTTTGAAACGAATGGCCTTGAGGAGGCCATTCGCGTCACTCAGTTCAGCCTTAAGATCCATTGTCATAGCGATCAAATATGGAGAGCACGATGACATTGGCTTTCCATCCCGCCGGCAAGGTTACAAAAGCCTGCTTGCAAGGTCAACGGATATAAATAGGGGGCATTCGACTTATCTACCATCATTTGTTCCTCCTATTACAACTTACTGAGTCATTGGAAGTCAATTTGTTTAGCAAATTGCCTAATCTTGATGTTACGTGTTATCAATTTACCGTTAGGCAAAAAAAAAGAATACTTCTACTTCAACGTTTCCGGGCAGTCTCTCTGATAAAATACTCTGCAGGCCCCTACCATGGCTGTCGGCTAAAAATTACCAATGTTACGCCTGATTAGAATGTTCATTCTCCACAGGCATCAATATCACTAAACAAGGGTCCCTAGATTTTAAATTTTTCACCAACGTGACTTCATCAGCGCTCACCATTCCACGGTTCTTGATCCATACAAACAAATTTTGTTTTATTTTTGTTAAGGTTCCGGGCTATGTAGACGCCATGCAGATTATATAAACTCACCGGGACTCAATCATCACTTCTGCGCCTTCCAACTCGTTTAGTTTTTGTGGGGTTAAGGCGGACTAATTTTGACACGAAACAACTTTTTCACAACGTGGTGGGATTTGACCTCGTTTGCAACAAAAACACATTAACGCTGTGGCTTCTCGGGCTGCTCGCTTCGGAAGCACTGCGGTTGGGGGTCCCGGCTATACTGGCACGGTTTCCCCCTTTTCTTATGCGGTTCAGTCAAATGTCTTTTCCCGATAAACCTGAGCACGCCGAGTTCCTATACTAATCTCTCCGTTACCATTGGACCTAAACATATCCACAGCCCTAGCACCGCCCTTAATAGCCTTTTGGCAGAATTTCCACTACAAAATCTCCTGGGTACTTGAAACTCCCGGTTTTAGGTTCAAGGACTACTCGCGTTGGCGGACCATATGTTTTTAGTACCTTCCCAGGAGATTACTCTTAATTACTACTATCTGTTTTTTAAAAGGTCGGACGGAGGAGGCTCCACGCTTCAATAAGAGGAACACCGCTGCCGCTCCTGTATTCGATTTAAAACTTTACCCTCGCATTCATTCAATCCGACCAATTGCCACTAACTCCGTCAAACAAGTTTTCACGAACTACAGGCACTCACTCTTATATCCCTTTGTACTTTGTGGCCAGAGGTGTAAAACATATTTTTTTTTTTGCGTTGTACCTGATCACTAATCCCTCGCCTTCGGAAGCTGTCGGTTGACAGATCCTTTTACGTTGCGGGGTGGTCATGGGCGTGTCGCTCCCACTTTACCCCGGCCTCGTTTCCCGAACGAGGGGCGCCCGTTTGCGTTCAAGCCTAACATGACAAAATCTCGCTAATATGTGGCCTACTTTATTTACAGCGCCAAGCATGCTAGGGCCTATTCAAGGGGCGGCCCTTTTCCTATTTTTACTTTTTTTTTCTCTCGGACATATGCACTTTCTTCGTGACAGTTGTAACTAAGTTACGTCAGCCTCCGAGTTGTTTGGAATATTTTTTCTATCCTGATGATGAGGGTGTGCAGCGTCGCTCGTTTTGGCATACGCCTTACTAGGTTGTGTAAGCTAGGTCCGGCTCAATCACGTCGTGGTCCCTGTGACACATTTGACGCTGTTCTACTGACCGATAACGTCCCGCCTCTGCCTTTCGACCTTGTTTCCGGAACAGCTGCTCGATTGATGATGTAACATCAAACAAGGCTAACCTATCTTGTCAGTTGGGAATTTAGATTGTGATACATTTGCCGCAGCCTGGGGTTCTTCGGGCACATTGGTGGACAGTCGCCCGTACAACCCTTCCATCGCCGCCAATGAACGAGATCGATTGACTCACGGTACTCCCCTTGCATGCGATTAAAAATCTCCCGCTGCAACCGGATGTCATGGTTGGGCGGCTGCAAGACTACTTCTAAGGTCCTGACACAACTCTTCCCAGGTATTTATTCCGGCCTATTTGTTGGATCGATACCACACTAGGGCTGATCCTGGAGAACAAATCCACAGCGGGACTCAAAAAGTTCGGTAGGAGTCACGCCCACTAGCTCCTTAGGAGTTCTCTAACGCGTGTTGTAGGAATTGCCCCCCAGCTTTGTGACCTTCCGTCAAACATCAACCCCCATTTATAGGACAGGCACGGCTCGTGGTGCGTTGATACGAGGTCGTGTGTGGCGGTCGGTGGTTATAGTCGCTTGAACTGACCAGCGGGTGCGTGTTGGTCCAGCCGGGCTTGGTGCCTGAGTTTTCCACATTGGCGTCGACTCGCCGCCACGCCGGGCGCGGTTACAACGAGGGCGGGGTGCATTTGGTTCAAACTGCCGGCTCACTATCCAATCAATTTCCCATCATTCGTCATCCTCCTAATCTTACCACCCGCGCCCTTTTGCTCGGTAGCGGCATCACAAAAGCGTTTCGTCTCGATTTATTTAATAAGTTTTCGCTGGCGTTCCTCATCCGGCCTCGGTTTGCTACTCGGGGAATAAACGTTTAATTCCTGAAGGTAGTTATAGCCATAAACGGGCCTTGAAGCCGCTGGCCTTGCCGTATCAGTTATAGTCTCCCTCGTACTCGTCTGATGGAGGAGGGTGGATTAATTCGATTTCCAGCTTGGCCTCGCAGGCCTCCTAACTCCTCTTCCACGTTCCAGATGATTGCCAAAAACAGACCGGGGTGTTCCAAACGGGCATGTTTGGCTTTTGACACCATTTAGTCAACCGTTTTCCGTAAGTCCTCTGCACTACGCGGTAGTAAGTTTGACCGCGGATTTTCAATTTCGTATTGATTTTCTTCTTTTATTCAAAAAGTAGGGATTCATGTTGATGGCCGATTTACTAGATTCCGATGCGGGAAAAAGAACAAAACATCTAATCGAACAGGCTAATCAATGTAATTATTTTCCTTCAAATTACAAAACGAGGTTATATTCCCTATGTCCCCTATCAATTAAAAAAATAAAGAAGATGAATTTATAAATCCCAATTAATTATTACTGCGTCCGTCGAGGGGCTCACACAGCATAAAAGGGTCCGTACGTTGTCGGGTTTTAAGAGAAAAATATATTAAAAAAAAAAATTTAAAGTCCAATTTTAAAAGTTTTTACTAGGATGCTGTTAAGATTCCCAAGCGCGAATTCCCAAAAGTCCCAATCGCGGCAGAAAGTCTAATTAAAATCCACATATTTAAATCTCAACAAGATCACAAGCCTGTCTGTTAAAGGAGATTTAAGGAAATTCCCACTTTTCTGAAAATTCGGCTAAGTCCTTAGCCCAAAAAAACACGCATTATTATCCGAAAATTGGAATTGCACTATTCTTTCCCGCATTTACTAGGTGCGGTCTACGTTGAATTATTCTAAGTTCAATCAATTTTTCGTCGTATATACTAGGATTTATCTTCTTACAAAAGTTTACAAGTCAAACCAGGTTACAATTAATTTAATTATGGTTACTTAATTCCTAAGGAGATCGGAGTTAATTAGGCACCCTTTGACTGTTAGATTAGCAGAAGTAAGCCGGTGAAAACTGACCTTTTTAGTTACTTACTATTTCATTTTTTTTTCAAATATTTACTTTGCCAATATTAAATTACATTAATTTTCAAATCAGATTTAATCAAGTTTTGCACAATATAAGATTCAATCTATAAGTGTATTAATTTTTTTTTTTCAATTGATTCCAATCAAATGGCTTACTTCCACTAACGCCCAGGGCGTTATCCAACCTCACTCATAGGCCTCCTACTTAATTTAGGTTATGTCGTCAATTCCAACATGCAAATAAGGACTAGGTTAATTTTAAAGAACGCTTCTAATGATTAGGTTTTTTTTTATTGTATTAATATATTCTATTAAACGCTTATTCCTTAATGACTACTTCATATTTTCTAAACAACTGTTTCGCTATTGGTCACCAATCAAACTACAATGTATAGCTTACAGATCGCGTTAGCCCCCTTCTATCTATAAGTAGCTGCCGTCGCTGACCGTAATTTTTACAGAGTCCAAACAATGAAACGTAAATCTCAATGCGCCAGGTTACACAGCCACCTCGATGAGCGTCACTTTCGCTCAACAACCACGGCCATCTCCGATGCGTAGTCTAATTCTGTTCATTTAGCTATTACAGTTGAAATTAAAATAATGTAACTCACAAATTTAATTACTCCCCCGTCTCCAGCAATAATTATAAGTTTTAAAATATACCGTGTATAATTTTTCCTCTCTCCTCTCTAACAAAACTCTGTATTAGTAAATAATTTTACACATACCTATTCCGTAATGCTTCATGTCACAAATCACGATCACGCCATTATGACGCGCATCTTTTACTCTAACAATGAGGAGAGGGGGGGGGTCAGAACTTCCTAACGTGCTTAATGGCCGCCAGTAATTTCTATTACAAAAATTTTTATTTTTATTTTTTTTTTTAATTTTCTAATTAATCCAAAACTCTCTAATAAATTGAAAAATTAAATTCTTTACTGTTACGGGACATACAAAGAAATGTTTTGTAAAAATTACGTTGCAGTCTATTAAAGTGAAAATGAAGGTTTAAAAAGTTTTAAAAGTTTAGAGGGACTAATGCTGCGTTTATTAATTTAATCACTTACCTCGCAATGTTGGTGGAACGTTCTTGCAGTCTGTACCAACCCCGACACCTATGGACACCAGATGTGATCTGCCGCCGACCTGTAGTTTGGCCCAGTGGGAGGACAAAAGAAGGGGATCTTCGTTCTTGAGTTCGGCGGCGAGGAAAGGTCGAACTTTAGAAATAAAACAGGCGAAGTCGGAATAAAAATCTTACTTTGTTTTTAATTTCGAACGTTTTGTGATTAGAGATTTAGATTTCAAGATAACAGAAAGATTAAAATCATAATTGATATTATAAAAATTAAACACATGATTGAAAATTTAAGAATTTGGCTCTAGAACAATAGAATTAGAGAATTGTAGAGAGAGGAGTCCGAATTATGATCTACCCTACCGCATCCCGAACCAATTTTACGGGACTCCCTGCTCTAAGATCGGCCTCCAGTGATGCCCCTTCCCTTCTCTCTTGGCCCCCGACCCAATCAGAGCGCCAGTTCTTCCCTGTGTGGTTGTCCCATTCAGGTGCTGCCGCCAACGATTCACCCAGTAATTAACAAAAAACTACTTGGTACTTTGGACGTGCTCGAGGCCTGCGTTGAACACAGCTCTTCGCTGATGTCAGCGGATTCCTTACAACGTGTCTGCGGCAAACACCAGGTCGTTAGCTTTAGTTTAATGCACCTGCTGGCTGTGGAAAATTCCCTGTCCCCTTTCCTTCTGAAAAGTCGGCTCAGCGCCTATATTTTCGCTATATTATTCCGGATGGCACTTAATGTGTACGGTGGCTTTTATTACACCTTGTGGAGGTCTTGACTTCCATTCTAAATAAGTGATATAGAAGTAGTCACTAAATTCAAATTATGTAAATTAGTGAAGAATTCTCAGTTTAAGATTAGTTTAAATTAATTTATTTGTTGAAGCTTTGGGGCGTTAAACACCGAGGTGTCACACCCAGTGGGCGTAATACATACCCCCGCAAACCCCCGCAATGCGGGGGGGCGCGGCGTGTCAAGGGGCGCCACACGAAGGAATGAAAAAAAATAAAAAAAAATTATAACCGATTTTTACCAAATTTCTTAAGGTTGAATATCACTATTTTCATTGTAATTCCTTATAATTTTTTTTGTATAAATGAGCTAGCGAGGAATATCGTTGGCCTTATTATCATTTCGTGTTTTAGTTAAACGCCTTCAAAACTAAAGCAGGCAGAACTATTTGCTGAACCGCCACGGGAGTGTATTTTAAGGCGCTCGTTTAGGACCGTGTTATGTGAGCGTGGGGGTGTGTGCGTTGCGTGTTACTGCCCTTGTTTCATGTGGCGACGTGAATACTCCCCTCCCTCCCTCCACACTTCCAAGTAATTTACCAGATTATTGTTAGGTAGTTCCTTCACAGTATACTGTGGTTCCTTGTCACTCCATGTCATACTATTCATTACTCGTTACGTTTACTGCATTTTCGAAAGTTGTGATTTATTCAGTAGCCTACAACTGTGGTCGGCGGTGAAAAGTGTTTGCAAACTACACCTCTTTCAGGAAACTTATAATTATGGGACCGATGTACTAGAAAACTAAATCAAAAAGATTAAAACAAACATTGTCTAAAAAAAACCTAGTGGTGCAGAATACCGAAAGCGGAAGAAGGAGGAGGAAGAAAAAGCATAAAAACACCAAAAAAATTGATCTATTTTTTAAATCTGACATATCTCTTAGTAAAAACAATGGACAGTGTAAGGAAACAAATAAAACTTCCGGTTTAATTTGTGGCAGTGTAGTGAAATAAGTTCTGACCTACCTACCATCGAGTCAGAAAAATGGAACATCTATGCAGACCCCACCTGAATTCACAAATAACGAACCGGACGTGAGTCTAGACGTTCAAGATAAATAAATGATAGCTGTAGCTGTACCGTAGACATTGATAAAAACTGTGGTTTTGCATATTGATACTAATGAAATCAGTCAACAACGAGGTGTTTTTAAAACTGACTTGGGCTCTACACTAATGACGGAGTATCCATCTTAAAAGAAGAAGAATAAAACTTTCATTTGGATTGCTGAACCATGATAGGCCCACAGGGCCTTTTCCTAAAGACTCGACATAACAATAGATCTTTTAGCAGTGTTTTTTATTACAAAAATTGCCAATACGGGCCAAAAACTAGAACGGTTTTGGCTTTGTTATTTCATTTTTATTAAATGGCGTATACTGTGAACCTTGTTGGTTGTTCGCTGGACAGAACTGACCCTAATTTTAAAGATGCTTGGTGTAAAGGTCTAATAAATGATTGGCAAAGGTTTAAGCAAAAAAATTAAAGAACATGAAACATCTCGTATACACTTAAATTCATTGTTTAGCATATAGTACCGTAAAAAAAATACCCAAGATGCAAAAATCACTTATTCAAAAGGGGGTATGAACCTGAGTATTGTGAGATTCTCAAAAGACTTTTAGATGGTAGTAATAACTAAGGCTACCTTGTAACTTAGCGTTCAGAGGCATCGGAATGAAAATATTGAAAACAGTGGGACACTACTTCTGGAAACTTTTTGAAATATTATAGATTTGTTGTCACGATACGATCCTCTTCTAAAAAGTCCAACTTTAGAAAACGAATCAACGCAACAGTTAAGTATTTGTCTCCAAAATCCAAAAATGAAATGAATCATTGTGTTGCGTCACTGCATGTTCTGGGAGGAAGTTGTAAGTGAAATTTCCCCCAAGCAGGGGGGGGGGGGCTCCTTTCTTATCTCTGGTATTGGACACCACTCATGACGTCTCATAAAACTGATCAACTATCCGATAAGTAATACGACATGTGGCAGTCCAAAACTACGAAAAACTTGAAATTAAAGAAATCATTCTTAGCGTTCATTGCTCTTAACCCCCCCCCCCCCCCCCCCCCCAAAAAAAAAAACCCCCCCCAAAAAATTAACACCCCCCCTGTGCCAAAATTCGGAAAATAAAATTACTAACGAGGGTTTGTAATTTTTTGGAAGAAGAAAACAACATTAAAATTGAAAAGCTTTGTAGAGGCCAGGGTCTTATGACGGGGCAGCCCGCGTAGATGAGTGGAAGCAACTATTCTGGAATACAATCTAGAATAAAGAAAAGTCGCCAAATGCAGAGTACGTGCATTGTGCTCTCGCATAATTTAATTTGGTACTCAATGACTCAGTTTACTGGACATAACAGAAATGATTTTATTTTACGATTTGGGTCAATCAAATTTACGTGTTTTTTTCGTGCGAAATGCCTGCCCAAGATGGGCAAGCTGTTGAGAGAGAAATCTATGGTTTTTTTTTAGTGCAAAGGGGGCTGGTCTATACTTAGCCAAGACACTCAAAAGATTGTGTCCGACCCGTTGGTCATCTAGGTACGATTGTTTACTGGCCATAAAGTGTCAACTTTGTTTCTGTCTTAAGCTGTTTGACGAATATTATTCTGACTTCTAATAAAGAAATAAAGAGGTTTTTAGAGGCAACTGGAGCTCAAAAAACAAATGACGTGTTTTCAATTTGTATTTGATGCCTTACTTTCCAAAGTAAGGTTTTAGAGAGAATTAATATTACATCTAAAACACTACAAAAAGAGGATTGTATCAATTGACGAAGCTACAGCCCTTCTTGGAAAAGGAGTATGACTGAACTAAAGAGAGCAAGAAATGAGTTTGAAAGGTGTTGTTAAAAGAAGCTTGAAACGCTAGCCAGGGGAATGGAATATTGAAGTCTTTCTCTGCCGACTAAACGATGTAAAAAAGTAAAAACTTTTTTGACGAACTGACCAGACGGAATGGTTGAATTTTCTAACTCCATTGCAAGAATTCAAAGTTAAAAGTATTTTACAGAGAGCTTGGACTATAGTTAATTGCTCAAATCGTCCAGACGTTTTGAGAGCATGGTCAGGAGAACGATCAGTTCATCTTTTTAACTCCAAAGTACCTCACAGAGAAAAGATGGATGATGAACTAAATTTTTTCAGCCCAGGAAGTTTTGTTGAGAAGTATGAGGTAAGATGTTTCACACGGGTTGGAGACACAAATAAAAGGGGGGTTTTTTTTTTTTTTGTGTGTTTCAGAAACCATTGTTTCGGTATCGAAATAAAAAACAAGAGGAATTGAAAAAAGTTAAAGGATTTAGCCTCATATTTAATGATAGAAAATCGTGACTTTGTCAAGCAGCTTCCTAAGATGTCTGCACAGCGATGATGATGTTCTTGACTCTCCCAGTTACGTCAGGCGTCAGCGGAAAGGTTCGTAATCACCAAAATATCATAAAAACCCGTACTAACTAAAATTAATTTTTGTGGTTAAGAAGAGTGTTATTATACCCTTTTATTAATTATATACTTGTATTATAACCTGGAAAAGGGCATATATGTTAACAACATAGCTTTTTGTAATCCTTATATAAATTTTCAGGTCATTTTCTAAACTCAGTCTCATAAAGAATTATTATGAGAAAACAATTGGACCAATACCAGGCTGAGCGCTTTGGGAGTCTTGAGCATAGAAAACATGAACGGGCTCGTAGGATCAACTTGAAGATGTTAGCTGAAAAATATTTCAGTTTTAAGAAGAGGAGGGCGTTTAAAATAAATGGAAATAATTAACATGTCTACACATTTTTTCTATTTTTATTTTAATGTTTGAGAGTAGTTTAAGTAATAAATAATTCTGATGAATAATTCATTTTAAAGTTTTCTTTTCCTTTTTGATCTTTTTACAAAAATGTATAAAAATAAACATTGCACAGCACGGGACTAATCAACTTATTTTAACACCAAATTTAAAGGGCCACTCTTAAAAAGTATAAGGTTTGTTTTCTATTTCAATTTACCGTAAGTAGAGTGAACATCATGAGAAATAAAAGGTAGACCAGGGAAGTAGGTAATAAATTATAACGTCCATGCGGTGTAGGTCAGTAGGAGGAAGGGGGGGGGGTGTTAGGAGCCGACAGGAAGGGCGGCATTTCAGTACGCTGGGGCGGGGGGCGCGGACTCTGTCTAGTTTACGCCACTGGTTCACACCACTACAAGAGTAGAGCGCTTACGGCACCTGCTTCACCTGCCGGCTGTCAGTCCGCCATTACGTGATTTGTTGATAGACCAAAACTATTTTCCAGTGTTTGTACGTTATTGGACATTTCTACTACATTATTGAAAGTAAGACTTTTTAACAAATATATATTCTTTATCTGTAAGGAATTTCAGTTAATATTTATTACCAAACCTACTTATTTCAATGTTTCCGCTAAACATTTATTTCGTAAAAAATAATTTGGGTTGCAGTCGCTTAAAGTGGACTCCCATAAATTTCCTTAAAAGTGGACCCCTTATATTTAATGTTTGAATACCTGTGTATGTGTCTTTACACGATATTATTCTCTTGTGGTATTTGGTTTCAGATTTCAAGAGAATAATGGGGAAGGTAGGCTTGAACAATAGAAAGTGGATTCCGGTTCTTAAACTGGCTAAGGCCTTTGATCGGACGCAGTTAGAAAAAATAAGAGATGGGCTGGAAGAAGGCTTCTAAGAATTTTAATGTACCGTAGACCACCCTCATGAGGTTGTCCAAAATGAAATATGGTACTC
>NW_025784016.1:0-26859 GCF_021130785.1 Homalodisca vitripennis
CCATATGTAATTATCAACAGAATGCCCTTTTGTGAAGGATCCCAATACGCCGTTCCATATTAGATTATAAACCGGATTTATATGAAAGATTCTCTGTTTGAAGGTATCCAGAAGGGATTTAACATGAATTTCAGACTTTGCATCCCAATATCTTCCCACACGCCTGGTGGCCTCATGGGGAATTCACCGTCTAAAAGCAAATCGAGGTGCACAGCTCTGATACCTTCCTCTGTGTTACCTTTTTGCATCTCATAGCCAGCTTTCGAAAATGTAATTTAGGGTTGTATATTGTTTCCACTGAACTAATAAATTTAATTGCATTTGATACTTAGAGCCTTAGTGCAATACTAGGAATTATTTTGAACGGATCCTTAGAAAACCATAAATTAGACATAAGGAATTTTGACTAGATCACTTGTGGATGTGTGAAATAATTTATTAGTTAATATAGGTTTGAACGCTGTATTCAAGAACATAGATATCGCTATCACAATGGTTTTCACTCTCCCGACCGTGATTGATACAGTTGAAGCTAGTATCTTTGATTATGTAGAACCAAACCCTGCTCTTATATGATGTGTGAAAAGTAAAAATATATTTCACACCTAACTTAAACAGATTTATTGAAAATTTATAAATAAACTAAAATGCAAAGTATAACTGAAAAATCCATCCCATATTAGAGATTAATCCACATCTTATTTCTACCGTTATGTTACGGACAGTAGAGTTGCGCTCACTATATCTGATGTTGTCTATAAATTGGTTGTCTATTGTATAGGGGGGGCGTACGCTAGGAGCAGGTACGGTAGGCCTGGGTGAATTTAAGCTGCTGAATGAAATAATGCTTATCGTGGGATTTTCCACCTTTTCTGTGCTATTGACAAGTTTTTGATTTACGTAGTAAACTGAGTTTTAAAAAGTGGAATAATATTTTATATTAAATTAAAAAAAAAAATACTCATCAAATATTCAATAATATAAAAATGTTTGCAAATATATTTTAATTGTTATTGAGATTTAGTGTTTTGAGAATATGAACAATTATGAATTAAATTATATAACGATTAAAGTGGTGTAACAGTAACTCTTTCCCTCATATCTAAATGAGGCGGTTCGGCTATGAATGAAACCACAAAGTCAAATACTATTGATTTTGTTTACAATTAACACCTAATTAACTGCTAACTCCAACTACTTGGCCCATTTTAGGACGACAAAATTGTACAGAGTAGAAAACAGAGAAAGTTTTTAAAAATTCACATCTCAAACTACCCGAGTCTAACCATTCAGGAAGTACTTATAATGTTTTTATTAAAAAGGGAAGTAAAAAAAAAAGTATTTATATCAATAAAACAAAATTGGCAGGTAATAGCCTATTTTTGTGCTTTACAGCTTAGATAACAACCAATTAGTTAGGGTTTGCAGAATATGTTTACAATATCAATGATGCCCTTTAATTAAACTACATTAAACATGATTGTGTAATAAAGTATTTTCTAGTAATAATATCTTCAATTTGGGACCAACTTTTAAGTGATTTCCCCACACAATGCAGGCACCTTTGTTTAATTTGAACAATACCTATAGAAATAGAATACAGTTGGACAGATGTAGTCATTATTTTGGTCTCCATTTTTGCTTTTGGTTATGTTGCTCGATGATGGTAAAGTGTTATGAAGGTAATGTTAAAATAAACTGAATATTAGTGTAAACTATTATTAAGGAAATTAAACATTAAAAACCTACTTTTATTTAGAGAAAAAAGGACTTCATGGTCATAACTGGAACCTGAGTGTTAAATTATACGTTTATTCATTTCCACGTCACTAATTCGAGCTATAAAGACATATCTATAACAACGTAAAATATTAGGAGATTGAACACCATTGAAGTTTTTTTTTTCAAATACAACAAATAAACTGGGTTTGATGAATATATCATGGGGTTTTTTTTATTTTAAATTTAAAAAATTTTTTTTTCGAGCAACATATTTTAGGGATTAAAATTTTTAAAACTGATAAGAAAAATGTTTCACATCTACTTGCATAAGTAGGAAGATTATTGTAGATATTTAATGTTATTGAAGCTTTCGATATAAAATAAAGATATTTATTAATTTATTTCTGTAATTATCGTTACGGGGAATTAAGTTGATACATCTTCAATTGGTAGGTATCTAATAAACTTTGTCAAATAACCCCACGATCAGTTGCTATGATATAAACACGAAAAAAAATTCTAGGCATATTTTGGGTATTAATTAAAAACTCATCATTGTATATTTTATAATCATAAGTTAATATTGAAAGTAACTGATTTTAAAATCAGTAAATAGTTTTATATAGACATTGATATAACACAAATGTACTCTGAAATGGTCCACACTTTTTCCAATTCATTACACATGTGGATGTTCACTCATGGGGATGCGGGAGGAGTTTGGGTGACCGATGACCGGTTTACATTGATATCTTTATAAAAAATACCACATACTATAAAAACATATTTTAAATTATATAATAACTCATAGTGCCTTATACAATTTATTTACAATTCACCCAAATAGTGTTACGAGTATATATGTTATACGAGTAGACTGACAGCATGATTTAAACCAAATAAAATTCCAAATCTTTGACATTGAGGTTATAAATATACAAGTGGTCACATCGTAAAGGAAAAAGGGCGCCGTCAAGATAGTTTTATTTGTAACTAACCAGATAATACGTAATGATGTGAGCAATATAAAACGGATTTTTTTGTAGTGGAAAAGGTTTTATTCCCTAGTGGTTGAATTCTTATTGAATCGTATAACGTACGTAAAGTAATATTGTTTTGAGGAGGTACAATGGTTTAATGTGTGGCTGCATATTAAAACGTTATTAATATTGAAAAATATTAAAATTAATCACTTTTGGTAACCTTTTTTCTTAGTAAAAATGTACGATTTTTCAAATTGTGTAGAAAATTAAAAATGGGTAAATGTATTTTAATGTATAGTGGTAAGATATGAAGACATCCGCCAACTGTAATATATGAAAGCTAAAAGTTTAACTTGAAACTGGAAAAACAAAAGTTACTAAGTTTAAGGTCAAAAAGTAATAAGGTCACATTTCTAGCATTCCAAATAAACACCGTAAAAATAATACCAACTTCGTTCTGGCAAATGCAAGTTGTAACGACCAGTGTTGTAATGGCAACAAACTAACACCCCGGCTTCCTTAGTAACCGCCAATCGGCACCGAGTAGTATTTCTCGCAAATCAAATATCCAATATCAAAAAGTAAACCCGGTGTCTTCTCTTATATTCTATATTTTAGCCAAAATATTATAAACGTTTACTGCAGCAAGCAGAGCATCCGGCGCAAATGAAATATGTGTGCTCCAGAAAAAAAAAAAAAAAAACGATATAAAAAAAAAAAACATTGTGTTCTGGATTCGGTTGCATGAAAATAAAGGGGAATAATGTTTTGCGTTGCAAAACTAAATTACTGGACTATTCTTATCCCTCGTTTATCGTTAATTAAAATATAATATTTAAATACTACTTTAAACTGTCAAAGTGTCTATTATTTTTGATAATGATAAAATGTTTTTGACATTAAACGACTAGACGTTTAGAGCTTTGGTTGATACTGTTATGTGTCTGAAACGTGATTGAATTAACTTATTCGGTAAGTTACCGCTTTGTTGATTTTTATTAATTGTAAAGTATTCCTTGTAACTCATCTTGTCTTTATTTTAGTGCCTAAATGTGTCTTAATTATTTTGAGTAATTAACTTGAGAATAGTGAACATTTCAGCCCATCCTAAAGATTAAAAATATGCAAACTAAACTGGATTACCCACCCTGTTTTCTACTTGTTTTAAGATTCTCCTCCAATTAGGGGACCTACACAGCTACCGCAGAGTTTTTCTTCCTGATTTATTGGACAACCGTTGTAGATCGGTGTCGAGTTTGTAGTCCTACGTCTATTTTCCTCGATGAAATTAAACGATCATCTTGAGCAGCTAGGCAAGAGAAAAATAGGCTTTCCTATAAACAAATCCTTAGTAATTAAGCTAACTGGACCATTCCTAACTGCATACATCGACAAACATAGATAATTTATTTCTAATCACTAGTTTAGATTAAGAGTTTTGTTTTCTCATAATTAATTTTTTCTTAAAATATTTTTAAAATATTAAATATTTATGATACACTATAAAATATAACGCAAATTGAGGTAAAACATACATTTACAGTTATTTTATGTTGCATAATGTTATGCAACATTGGAATGAAAATAATTTTGTACTACAATATTGAAAATAGAGAGATTTTTAAACTTTTAATGATATTCCGTAATCTCCAAAAAATGACGTGCCACTCGATATCAGTTACAGTTCGTATTCATTATTTAGCTATTCCGCAAGTTTGGGGTTTACAAAAACAGAGAAAATGTTTTATTCAAACAACAACTTTACAATAATTTCCCACTCAGTATGCAAGCTTACAAAAAACGTTAAATATTCCATTACTATTTTTTCTATCTTGACTCTGTGTATTATATATTCTAATCACCCTGATCCTTTACCGTCTTCAAACCTCAGTAATGTTCTCTTTCTGTTGTATATAGTTACATACCCTAGAAAAGTTACAAACAATAATTTGTAAACCTACACTGAACTTTGATACACCATAAACTATAAAAATTCCAACGTATTCTGGAATCAAGGTGCTTAAAACTGGACCAATAGAGGAAAACAGTAAGAGTCCCAAGAATACACAGCAGTGGGCGGTTTCAGTTTTAAAACTGTTTATATCCCTGATATTGATTGATAGCCATAATGTAATACACTTTACAGAAAGAAAACTTACAGTTATTTTTAAAATGAACATGATTAATTCTACTTCACTCAATGGAATTTAGTTTAGTATAAAAACAAAACATTTCTCCTGTGATTCATGCTTGTAAAAAATTCAATGGCTATGAATAACGTGTTTCTTAAGAAATCACGTTATATGCAAGAATGCCCCTGGCCTCACACCTATGCTAAGAATTTCCACAAGGTAATAATACAGCATCATTTGACATTATTTCTGAAATCAATGGAATTCTCGCACAACATGGAGATCAGTTGCAATCTGATCGAACAAATAGTGGTTAATGCAAGTTGTTACAGTTAATCTTTTGGAGTGGAGGATAACCCTTTTTTTCTTCTCCACCATGAATAGCAATTCCAAGCTGTTGTATTGTTTTAGGATATATTACGTATTTAACAACATCATCTAGATCGTTTTCATTTGTTGACAATGCATAGTTTCTACTTTATCTCGTTGTGAGGACTAGGAGTAAGGCACAATTTTAGAGTGTTTTCCCCGACATAAAAATTTACAATGTTATTGAGAGAACCATAAAAAATTTATTTGTTAAATTGTGGTCGGAGGAACAGGCGTTGAACCATTCCCATGATTCTCTCTCCATTTTCTATCTTAAAATGATTATGCAAAAAATTATCTCAGTATTTCCTTTATAAATTTTACAGTTGTACTAATTTTGTTACAAAACAATCGTTCTCAACAAGCCACGTAATCTCTACACGCTAGCCTTGCAATATACCGGGGCAGGCCACTTCCGCCAACAGTGTTTGTAATGCATTAAATGAGATTGAACCACAAAACCTCATGTCAAAAATTGAGTGTGCATATTGTAAGAACTCAGGCATTACTGGGAATAGACGTTTAGATACTGGTGGCTGAAACATTATTTTTCATTAATCTCTTCGAGGTATCCTGGTACAGGCCTTCCCTTTTTACTCCTGCCGGAAATGTATTTCCTTTCAATACGTAACATGGATTATATTTCCACAATGCATACGCAGACCTTGCATAAGGCATCAAAATTAAACCACAATTTGAAAAAAATCCAAGCAGTTGTGGTCTGTTTTTTATTTCCAATATTTAAGTTATATCAAATAATTTTTTACCTTCCTTGAAATAAAACTCTCAGCAGTGTTAAAATGTACAGAAAAGTGTAACTCGGTAACCAAAAGGAAACCGTCGAAAAACTCTCATGAACGGTGAAGTATGTGGTCCAAGATACCTCATTCAAATATTCAAACGGGGGGAGGCGTTGCCTGAAGTCTGGACCCTTAGTGACTTGCAGATGGATTACTTTACGGAATTCATTCACTTAGTATGTATTAATTTTAATGCAAAAAAATTATGCAAGATAGGACGAAACTATTTGGGAACTAACCACTGATTTTCAAGATCTATTTCTATTAGTAGACTATTAGGAGTACATCGAGGATTTATCGTGACCACGTACTATATTGTGTGTTAGGCGGCACTGCGGAATATTGATATAATAGTAATCATCCACACTGCAGAACATCAGAGGGTCCTATAGAGTGTCATTGGTATGGTCTCACAGATTTGTAATACTTTATCGCCTATTGTTGTGGACGACCCTGTTTTCAAAATCTCGGCCAAAAATTAATGTGGTCACATCTTTAGATGTGGCCATGTTGAAGCGTCCATGGTGTACCTATGTATCGGCAAAAATCACAACACGGAAATCCTTTTTCCTCCTTAGGGACGCAATCAACAGCAACTCAATATTTTTTTAGTTCTTTTCAAGTTAGGATTTAATACCAGTGTATAGGTTCCACAACGGACGCCGTTGTCATTATATTCGTCGCTAAAGATGTGTATCTGAGGACATGGAGGCTGCCACTGAGGCTATGGCATGAGGCAGCATGCTCTGGTAAGAGGCTCCCCGTACTCTGTGTTAGACCTGTCCCTCAATCATAAATGTTGGGATAAAGTTGTCTTTTTTCACATCTCTAGCTTTTAAACGACGATATTAGAAGAATTCACTGTATTACACGCCAGCAAAAAGATAATTATCTGCAAATGGATGGTAATGGATGAGGAGCCCATTAAAAGGTTGGATTTAACGACTACGACAACACATTTCGGAGGCCTCGTCCTTCAATTTAATGCGCAGCACCCAGGTACGGGGAGATCGAGGACCAAGATAAACAAACTTGTAACATTAATCAGTGTTACATTTATATTTAATAACCAGAACAAGGTGTAACACTTCACTGTAGTGACAACCTTTTATTATATGTTAGTGTAGTTGTCTGTTCAACGTTGGGGTTGTCGTTATTAAATGTTTAGCACATTTCCTGTTTACAGCGTGGTGTGCTACAGGACACTTCTTTGGGGAATTATAATTCCATAGTAGTTATTTTCCTTATTGAATCTGAAATTTTTTCAGATTTTTCGTTTTAATCCTCGTAAGTAGCACTGCAATAAGTAACTGGTTCAACTGAACTGAAGGGCTATGCATGTGGTTTGATCAAAGTTTGTGATAAGTATCCTTCAAATTCCCTTCAAAAGTGGTGAGGTAAGTGTTTTATGAAGTTTATACGGAAGAGATTCTAGCCTAAAATCTAGGAAAGCAAGTATAAGAGAGTCAAGAGAGCAAGTAAAAATAGAAATACCAAGAAAGTTAGAAAAAGCAGTTCCTATAATAACTTAAATAACATCTCTTTATCAAGCCAAGATATTATTTTCTAATAATTTTTTGTTTTATTAAAAAAAAAACTTAATATGATGGGTCGTACACGAAGAGATCAATTATAACAAACACACAAATTTCAAGTTATGTTGCAAAGTTATTTAAAATCTTCTCCCAGTGTCCCCTTATGAACCTTCAGAGTTGATATATAACTATTCTCAAGGGTTTTCATGAAGTTTTGGAAAAATGAAAAGACTCGTATTTGTCATTTTACTAAATGTTAATATACAAAATTTTTTGTTTTTATTATGATGACCTTAAATATTCTCGAACTCATAAGATTTAAGTAGATACTGGTGGAAATTAAAACTGCACCTTTTTAGAAATATTCAGGTTTATTAAATCAATTCAAACTTCAATTGTTAACCTTGTATTCCACCAATGAAATGTTTTGCACAATAGTTTTAAAATTACTACTTCCTTAGGCAAGGCACTTTCGATTTAACATGGACTCACTGTCTCTCTAAATACGTGTGTATAAAATATAAAAATAAAATAATAATCTTGAATAAATTTGTATGAAATAAAATAAAAGGGCTTCTTCTCAAAACTAATATAATAAAAATTATAAAACTTCTTTAAAATAAAATTCTCAAACAAAACTAAACAGTTCTCAACAGGAATTTTTCACAAGTTCCTACAGGATATGGTGCAGCACCTGCAGCTCCTTAATTTTTACTACAATCCCTATAATTTCAATTAAATTTTACGTTCGACTTTAAATAAATTACTCCTTTTACAATTTATATACTGTATATATATTAGTTCACTCTCAACAGAATTTGATCGTTAATTTTCAAATTTCAATTCCAATTTCAAAATTAATTCACTTCTTAAATTTTCAAATTTCAAATTTTAGATAAAATTTAATAATTCAGTCAAAAGTACTTAGCTCTTTGGTCGTGAAGGTCTTGGAGTTCGGTATTAAAATAATCTATACCGACGGATCCTACGCCCGACACTACTTTTAAACTCGCACTAAAGACTTTACTCTATCGCTTCTCAACTCGGAATGGAAGCAGAGCGTGTTTTCTTGGCCTGCACCGACTACGCTCCTGTTCCTGCAGGCTGTTTGAATCTACTCTCAACGCAGGTTCGCCGCTAACAAAGATTGAGTCCACTGTAGACTATTGTTTAGCATTCACTGCCATCAAGTCAGGTCTAGACCAGATTCCAAGCGCGTTGTGCCTGCCGCTGGATTACAATATAAATTTAATTTTTTATTCCCTATCCATTTACAATTCTAAAATAAATTTTTTTTTTTTTTTATTTATAATATTTGTTTTAATTTATTTTTGATAAATAGTTGTAAGAAGTGGCAGCATACTAGTTGTCAAGTTATTTTAACCAAGCGTTAATTATTATAAATACTTTTTAAAAGAGTCCATACATTATCAGATTGTTTTTTGAAAACTTAACAATTAAATTCCCCAATAGAAACCTTGACCTAAACTATGGCAAATATTAAGAGTCCAATTGCCACCTACCTTTTTACAATTCTAAGTTCCCTACCATAAAGATAGTCCATCCAGATAATCCTTCACAATGGGTAGAACGAGGTAGTCGGTGGTTGTTGTTGTGGGATGTTTATTGCAGGTCCGGTCCGTAATTAGTTGGGTCGTCCTTGGAACCTTTGCCCTGCACGGCTGTGTGTGTTGGCTCGCCCATTCACTGGTTGTCGCAGCTTCATATAGAATTAAAACATATCCCCAGACGGGGTGTCAGTTCTTATTTTATAATTTTTACCTATCACCGTTGTTTATCATAGAAATAACAGTCCTTTTTTCTTCTGTTCCCCTCCTTCCGTGGCATAATTTTTATCAAACTAACAAGTTTAAATTAATATTCCAACATTCGTGTTAGTTATTAATTTACATACAAACATAAAATAACACATGTTAATAAGATTAATTACGGACCATGAGTTTCGGATTTGTGCATTATTCAGAAAATAAATACTGAATTGTTTTAATACACTCCTCCTCTTCCCAAAACCATGTTAGTTATCGCAACTGTTTACTTCACTCTGTGCCCTTTTATCTAAATCATAAACTTTTTTTATTCCTCTTGAGGTTTCTTCAAGTTTAAAATACATTTTTACAAGATTACAATTCCAATTAATATTTACAATTTAACAGGGCTGTAGAATTTCCTCAATTGTTCACTATAATTTTAATTTAATCTTCCTTGTCACTGAAATTTCTCAAATCAAACATACATACATACAGCGTAATCCAATATAGTTTTTCTTCATTCTTACAACTAATTTAATTCGTCATAATTTTTAATCAGTTCTTTTTTTTTTATTTTGTAATTCAAATTATTTACCCCTCGGTAATTATATTGTTTTTTGTTATATTTAAATATGCATTCTTCTTTCCCCAGTGGGTTTCACATCCTGCAAGTGTATTCTACGGAATTCATTCAATTCTTTTAAATTTTGAACCACATATGAGTTGGAGCTAATAATTGAAATTATTCTGAATGGTCCTTCATATTTCAGATCTAGCTTATATCGCTGATTTGTAATTCTACAATAGACTACATCATACATTTTTAATGCCTGTGATTTCGGTTGTATCGGTTTCTTCTCGAATTCAGCTCATTTTGTCTTTTTAAATTTTGAATAGCTTCAACCATCTTTGCATTCTTATCTTTGCTCCATTTTTCATCACAAATATCTTTAATTGCCATTTTAGTGACAAACCATCATTTGCTTTGAAACTGAACATCAATTCAAATGCAGACGACTTTATGCTTTCATTGTGACAAGTATTTAGGGCCATTTGCACCATGGTACAAATCCTTGTCCCAATTCTTTTTACAGTCATGATAATAAGCTGTCAGAATTTGATTTAAATTTCGAATTTGCCTTTCACTTTTATTTCCTTGAGGAGTATAAGGTATAATGGTCCTTTGTTTTTATGCCCAAATTAAACAAATAATTTTTGAACTCCTCGCTGACAAAATATGTTCCATTATCCGTCACGAATTCTTCAGGCAAAGAAAAATTTTTGAAAATATTATTTTCTAATGCATTAATTACATTACCTGAGGTGCATTTCCTGTAGTGGCATTATCCAATTATATTTGGTGAAGTCATCTACAGCTATCAGGATGTATTGCATTCGATTGGAAGACGCAGGTAATGGCCCATAAATATCCATATATAACTTCTGCATTGGACGACTGCTCAGATTTCTGTTCAAAGGTCCTTGGTCCCTCCAGTTGCTACTTTTTGCTTTCAAACACACTTCACAACATTTTACATTATTTTTCACATAATCATTTAGTTTAGGGTGATAAAACCTTTCATTTATTTTCTGTTGTGTTTTTAAAATGCCGAAGTGACAGCCAGACAATGAGTTGTGATAATACTCGTATACGACCTTGAATAAGTGCTCAGGTAAATAGATCCTTTTAGAATTGTTTTTATTGTTCACATAAAATAACACCACCTTTTTCCACACTGTAAACATCACTATTGGTATATGTTCAATACACCCTCCATAATTTTAGTTATATTTACATCCTGCTTCTGATGCGTTTTTAAGTCCATAAAGCTTAAAAGGCATCGTACTTATACTATTTATAGACACTGTTTCCTCTCTTATTACTAAGTCGTTATTATTTACAGTTTCATTGTTCATTTTTATAGAGTTATCATTCATCTTGTCCTTATTCACTAATTTTTCTAGTTCATGTAACACATTGTGGTCAACTTCACTATCTTGAAATAATCTAGAAAAATAGTCCGCTACTGGGTTCTGGATTACCTTTAACATGCGTAATTTTAAATGGTAGAGACAATATAACCTCCACCCAGCGCCCTAATTTTCCTAACTTACGAAAGTGGGACAATACCCAAGCCAATGCTGAGTTGTCGGTCACTATGTTGAATGGTCTCATTTCTAGGAAATTACGGAATTTATTTATTGAACAGACAACTGCCAAAGCTTCCTTTTGATAGGTAGTAAGTTTCACCTCACTTTCGTTAAATTTTCTCGAATAATAGGCCAACGGTTTTTAAATGTCCATTGTCCGCTTCCTGTAATAAACAGGAACCGAGGGCCTTATCACTCGCGTCGCATTGGACTGTGAACTCCTTGTTGAAGTCAGGGATGGCTAACACGGGGGGACGGGTAACCGCTCGTTTCAGTTTATCGAACGATTCCTGACATTTTTGGTCCCACAACAAATTTGGACGACTTCTTCCTCATTTCATTGAGTGGATGAGCTATTTCCGCATAATTTGGAATAAATTTAGAGAAATAACTAGTCATCCCTATGAATCTCGCAATACCTTTCTTGTCCCGGGGCCTCGGAGATTCTAATAACGTCCGTTGTACGGTCAGGGTCCATTCTTATAGTGTCTTTGGAAACCAAATGTCCCAGAAATTTAATTTCATTATAACAAAATTTTACTTTCTCCGGATTCACAGTAAGATTATTATTTCTTTAAACAACTCTAACACTTGTTTCAAATGCATATAATGTTCCTCCAATGTCTTCGAATACACAATAATATCGTCCAAAAAGGCGAGAGTGCAAGTAAATCTCAATTCTCCTAAGATTTTATTCATATATGACGACAATACCCCACTTCCAATTAATAATCCAAAAGGAATTCGTTTAAAGCTGTAACTTCCGAAAGGTACCGAGAACGTAGTTAACTCCTGGCTTTCCTTCGCTAAACTTATTTGATAAAAACTTTTGGTTAAGTCTATTACTGAGTAATAATTGTTTCCCTTCAAATGGTAATATAGTTCGTGCATGTCGCCTATAGGATAACTCACTCCTTCCAACTTCTTGTTTAACTCCTTGTAATTAACTACTAATCTTTCCGATTTTCCATCTTCCTTACCTACTAAAAAGGCTGGACTCGAGTACTGACTCACGCTTGGTTGAATAATGTCCTGTTCCAATAATTCGTCAATAATTTTTTTTATTTTAATTGTTTAGGTGGATTCAATGGATATGGTCTAAGTTTTACGGGTTCACGATCTTTAACTTTTAATTTATACTCATAATCTAGAGTTTTACCAATTTTGTCGGTAAATACCGTTGGAAAATTCCTTTATAATTTTTTATTATTTCATTACTGGCCTCTTCGCATCCTATTTTATAAGTGTGTGATTGGTGTTCATAACACGCTACTGTAATATATTTGCACAAATTTTATACACTTTTCTATATTAAAGTCAAATCGACAACAATTATTTTTCAAGTCTATTAACAAACCAGAATGTTTTATAAAGTTCGCTCCTAAAATTGCCTTTTGAGCTAAGTCCTTCACTATAACAAATTCCACTTTCCAGGTGAACATATCTATTTTTTATTTTTATATTTACACTGCCGATTACGGACATTTTTTTATTTTCAGCACTCATACATGTCAGGTTAGATAACTGGTAACACTTTACAATCTTATTCTCTAATAATAGTTTATACAGTCTATCACTTATTATATTTATACTACTACCAGTATCTAATAATACATTTAATGATATATTCTTGCCAAAATCTATTTTCTAAGCTGGGCAATGAACTGATATTTTCCGAATTTTTCTTTTGCCAAGTATGATTTAATTTAGCAGATAATTCATGTGAATTTTTGTTGGACACAATTTTAGGTAACCGGGAAAGTTCGCCCTTCCTTAACTCATTGTTCGAACTTTTCCCTACTAACTAGTTGTTTTGACTCCTGTACATTACGACCTACATTTTCGGGGTTTATAGCTGGAGTGTGGTTTACAATAGGTCTCGCTGGTTTACAACAGGTTTCCTGTTTACCTCCCGGCACTGATAAGCATAATGACCAGGTCTATTACATTTATAACAAGTTATTGTTTCTTGCCTCGCCCTGATGCTGTTAACCGGTACATTATACTTCCTATTCACATTCAAATTATTCCCTGTTTTCCTCACGTTGTCAGCATAACCTAAATTATTCGCCCTTATACACATCTCATCCAGTTCGGAATATGTGCTCGGATTTCCCATAAACACTAGTTTATTTCTGGTTTCAGGATTAATTCCCACCTTAATTAATTCCACAACATCCCTTTCATTTATATTACAACAAAGTACTTCTACTGAATTCTTAATGTCTATAATGTAGTTGGATAAGCTTTCATTATATCTTTGGGGACGGTGCACCTTTTCAAATTTCAAAAGTTCACGCTGATGATATGGCACGAAAATAATTCAATAATATTTCAAGCATTAATTTGACCGTGACATTGTCCTGTGTTTTATTTCTAATAGTTTCGACAAAAGAGCTCCCTGACTATGTGAAATCGCAATCTCCATAATATCCTCTTCCGTACATCTAGTTTCCTTTTTAAGTTTCAAGATTATTTTAAAGAATTCTAATAATTCTTGAACATTTTAATCCATCGCA
Organism: Homalodisca vitripennis; assembly: GCF_021130785.1. NCBI lineage: Eukaryota > Metazoa > Arthropoda > Insecta > Hemiptera > Cicadellidae > Homalodisca > Homalodisca vitripennis. Next base: position 13,981 of record NW_025784016.1, read on the forward strand.
GATTTTTTAACTCTTTCAAATAACGCTCAATGGGGTTCGGTAGTTTATTATAACTTAAATGTGGCCGTCCCGAAAACAAACACCTCATCTCTTCATATTTAGACCAGACTTATCTTTCACTTCCGGTTTACTAGCCTCTTCCAGCTCACCCTTCTATTTCCAGATTGGAATCAGATAACTTACGCACCAAGTTATCAGATGTTTCCTTGTCAATTTTTAGGTTTTTTATTTTTAACAACAATTCACTTAATATACTATTCCGGTTTTCAACATGTTTAGCTATATCCTTTTCTTCGATTTTAAACAATTTACTTAAGTTTACTTAGTCGGCGCTGCCAATGATTTATTTTTGTTTCACACCTAACTATGTCCAATGTTAGTCCCTGTTCAATGGATTCCTCCAGTCTACTTCCTAATACTTGGGTTTCTAACTTAATTTTATCCCATTCCTCCTTGAAAGCGACCTTTCCACTCAGGTTCAAATAATTACTATTTACATCAAGACTTATTAACTGCCGTAACTTTTTCCTTAAATCTATCACTTTAAGACTAGGAGACACTTCCACACCTCTTAACCTAATTTCATAGTCCCAATTCCTCCTTGGTTAACAAGTCCACCTTAAGTGCCATTTTAAAAGTTTTAATATTAAACACTTTATAAATTTCCAGTATCCAAGCCACTTATTAATGAACAACCACTAAGTTCAATTTTATTAAGGTTCACCAGGAATATAGCAGAGTGGCGCACTTATTTGTTTACTAAATGTTAATATACAAAATTTTTTGTTTTTATTATGATGACCTTAAATAATTCTCGAACTCATAAGATTTAAGTAGATACTGGTGGAAATTAAAACTGCACCTTTTTAGAAATATTCAGGTTTATTAAATCAATTCAAACTTCAAATTGTTAACCTTGTATTCCACCAATGAAATGTTTTGCACAATAGTTTAAAATTACTACTTCCTTAGGCAAGGCACTTTCGATTTAACATGGACTCACTGTCCTCTAAATACGTGTGTATAAAATATAAAAATAAAATAATAATCTTGAATAAAATTTGTATGAAATAAAATAAAAGGGCTTCTTCTACAAAACTAATATAATAAAAATTATAAACTTCTTTAAAATAAAATTCTCAAACAAAACTAAACAGTTCTCAACAGGAATTTTTCACAAGTTCCTACAGGAATATGGTGCAGCACCTGCAGCTCTTAATTTTTACTACAATCCCTATAATTTCAATTAAATTTTACGTTCGACTTTTAAATAAATTACTCCTTTTTACAATTTATATACTGTATATATATTAGTTCACTCTCAACAGAATTTGATCGTTAATTTCAAATTTCAATTCCAATTTCAAATTAATTCACTTCTTAAATTTTCAAATTTCAAATTTAGAAAAATTTAATAATTCAGTCAAAAGTACTTAGCTCTTTGGTCGTGAAGGTCTTGGAGTTCGGTATTAAAATAATCTAATACCGACGGATCCTACGCCCGACACTACTTTTAAACTCGCACTAAAGACTTTACTCTATCGCTTCTCAACTCGGAATGGAAGCAGAGCGTGTTTTCTTGGCTGCACCGACTACGCTCCTGTTCCTGCAGGCCTGTTTGAATCACTCTCCAACGCAGGTTCGCCGCCTAACAAAGATTGAGTCCACTGTAGACTATTGTTTAGCATTCACTGCCATCAAGTTCAGGTCTAGACCAGATTCCAAGCGCGTTGTGCCTGCCGCTGGATTACAATATAAATTTACTTTTTTTATTCCCTATCCATTTACAATTCTAAAATAAAATTTTATTTATAAAATTTTATATTTTTATTTAAAGTATACCATGTAATTGGTATAGTCATTTAACAAATATAAATGTGATATACCTTTTTACTAAAAATATCACGATTTTTTCGCCACCCCAAAGCCTGCGTTTAGGTTGCGAATTTAATAACTGTTGTACGAGGATATATAACAGGCGAGACAAACACATGTTCAAATTCAGTTTTGGAGTTTCGTTGTGACAAACTTCCGCTATTATAACCATAATGGGAATTATGCATAAATCTTGCCATGAGAATTTCCATAGGCCTCCTGTGGAAACTGTAATGGTAGCTTTAATGTTGTATCAATTTTAAATATTTTTGATTGGTATCGTGTTGTTTCTCGAATTTTCTCGGTTGGACTTAAATTTTTTAAAGATGAGCGAAAAACCTACGATGTCCAATGATTAATTTAGAACACTTTCGTGTAAAACCATTGTGTAGTTTTTGAGATTTCTCAATGATTAAGTCAGTGGATTTGGCTTTTATATTTACTTATGTTTCGAAAAAGTCCTAATATAAGGTTCGTTGAAACTCTGTGGTTACACCACCAACATGCATCTTTTATATGCAAATAAGAAATTTAATTTTGTAATAGGTGCACTTTTATAGTTATATAAAAACTATATAGTTTTATAGTTATATTGCAATGACTATATAACAGTTTAAAATACCAACTGGGTTTTGTTTGCTATTTCGTTATTGATAATTATTATAGTCAGTAAAATCCTAAGGGTCAAGAGAGCGGACAAACAGAATTTCCAATATTAAATTGAGTTAAACATTGTATTGATATAATATAATTAAGTTGTGTTTGTTTCCACTGAAGCACAAAAAAGTTTTCCAATTTCCGATAGTTTATGTATTTACATCTCAATATTTAAAAATAAATTAATGTTAATATTTAGAAATTATATATTTTAAATGTTAAATTCATTTATTTTAACAAAGTTATAGCCTATGAATTTGGTCAACTAAGTGGGCAACAAAAGCTTTTCAGTTTGTATTTGAATTATTTGTCATTGGTTTTTTTCTAAATTAATATATTCTGGGAGTATGTTCTATAATCAAGGACTCTAAGTAAATTTAAAGTTACTGAGGTGTAGGTATTTAGTATGTATTGTGTTGTGATTGTAGAAATCCCTTTCTTCAAATGATTTACATTTATTGAATGCAATATTGTTTCCACAATATAAGTAGACAGTGATTTGGAAGTTTACATTTTTTTCTTAGATGTGTACGATTTTTATATCATAAAATAAACATTTCTTATTTTTTATACTTTGTATGGAGATATTTTATAACAAAACTAGCCTGTGAAAACACGTTTACACGATAACGCTTCACATAGCAATACCGTACGATAGGTAAAGATAAAAATGGGCTTAATATACGCCAGCTTTAGTATAGTTGTTGTGAAAACGTTGTCTTAGGTATCTCAAATCCATATATGCTCAAAGAAATCTTAAAATTCGCATTAAAATTAACATGTCCCTTAAACTTTTATTTTTTATAAATATAAATTCTTAAGAATTTTGTGCAATTAACCACCTCAATTATTGGTTTCATCAGTCATCATATTAATGTTATTGTCCTCATCAGTAACATGATAACTACAAAGTGTATATATAATCAGATTCTGATATGTTATGTTTTTAAAAACTAATAAAATATCAGAACTGTGCATTTTAGTTTATAAAGGTTTTTAGTTGCAAATCATTCAATGGTTTTTTACAAACGCAAACGCTCGTATGTTCCGCTTATGGAAGTAAATTTCTAAATGTTATTAACGTGATGTAAGAAACATATTCTAAAACTATTGTAAGTTTCTTCGATATTTGAATAAAACGACTGGTCTATATTTATACTCGATACAGGTTAAAGAAAGCACAGTCTGCCAGGTAATCCGGCTTTGAGATGAATAAGTGCATACAGTAGAATTAATTTTGTTTTATTTAACATTTATTATTACTCAAAGATCTAGTGTTTAAAACGATCAGTGGCATGGTTGATTGTATTTTTTTTTTTTTATTGGAGAGACACAAATTGTTATTATAACAAAAATTAGACATACAATTGTTTTGCCGCAACTATTTTAAAGTTACCTTGAACACTGTAAGTGTTAAAGTGCAGCTTGTCAGTTTGCTACATTTCTTAAAGTGTTAACTTTCAGAGTCACAACACAAGAATGTGTCCCGGACGTGTCTTTGGTCTCTTGAGAAATAGAATTGTTTAAGGGTTTTTACAGCTAGTATCAACTTGTGTACGGTGTACGAAGTTCACTATGTTTTGCATCGATAATGAAGAAACTCCAATGAAAAAATGTCTTTTCCGGCTCGGGGTATATATATATATATATATATATATATATATATATATATATATATATATATATATAAAAGTATTCTCCTGAATTCTTTTGCTGCAATATCATTAACTCCAGTCATTAGATTCAACTAATAACAACTTTCCCTTTTGTTATCTCTTGATATAAAATGAAATGAAATAAAGTTTATTTCTGGTATTAATTACAATACTATTACAATTAATATATTGAAATTGATAATTAATATATGTACAATAAATAACTAACAGTATTATACATAGCGTTTGGGAAATTAGCCCTACATGGACAAGCAGCCTGTGCGTAGGATAGAGTCATGTTATTAATAATTAATAAATTGTATGTATATACAAACCTATCTCCCAGGAATGTAGCACTGATATATATCTTACACCAAAGCTACTGTAGTCTCTATTAAATAAAAATGTTCATCGCCATCAGTGTATTCCAGTATCTGTTGACAGGCTATTTTTCAAGTTTATAGCCGAAGTGAAGGGGGAGATAATGTAGTATTCAGTAATGTCTACTGTAGCAGTTAGTCGTACGTAAACTGTATAATCATGAGCAAATAGTTGGTACAAGAAATGGTCATGACCGCCCACACTCGGACAGTAACAAGGTCTCGGCCTTCTCAAGTCCAATATGCAGTAGACAATGTTTAACTTTATGTTTGAATATTGCAATAGACAAACTTTCGAATAATTAAAAAAAATACTAAATTTGTTACATATATTTCTAAATACGGTCTGAGATATATAAAATGAGTTATTATTTGAATATAACTTAATTAATGGTATTAAACAGAGATCTCCACTCTATTAGAGTGCCTAGTATTATATGAATGTGACGTTAACTCAAAAAGTGAGTTGAAGAAAAATGTTTATGTATGTTTGTTAATATACATTTTTTATATACAACTGGCGCAAGGAAAGAATTGATGTTTCATGGAAAAGGTTGTAAATCGGATATCTCTTACTTTTCCTAAACCCTGCTTTTCTGAATAACAAAAAGAGGTTCTAGGACCGATTTCCGAGCTCCTCCCCATGCATTGTTTCCAAATGATAATAAAGACTGTGCGTTAGGGTGGAACGAAAAAATAAAGTTTTTTATTTAAATATATAATAGTGATAAAAAGTTGCCTTTTGCTATTATTTAATACACTTTAAAGTTTAAAACATAATTGGAGTAGAGTAAGAGGTGCCGAAAAAGGGTTTATGAATTGTGATTTTTTTTAGGAAACGTTTTTGAATTTCAATACATTTGTATCTGTAAACAATATTGTTGTATTTTTTTCCATTTATGCTTTAAAAAAGGCAGTTATAGGTGAATAAGAGTTAGTAGAATCAGATAGTATGATTGGAACTGATGTACTTCAACCTGAAGATTATGATATAGAAGATGAGTTTTTAGCAGAATCAACTGACGATGAAAAGCCCTCCACCTCTTCTCGGGCCCTAAACCAAAAATATGGTACAACTATCCGACAATAGCTTCTATCTGTGACAGAACTGGAGTTTCAGACTATAGCAAGCTGCGGTTCTTAAAGATGCGGGAATGGTTCTGAGGAAAACAAAAAGGGTATTGACAGAATGAAAATTCAAAGAGCTAGAGCAAGTAATCAAAAGAGCAGAGGCAACCAGACTTTAACATTAAAGTTGGAGAGAAAAAAGGGTTTTTTTATGACAGAAAGAATTGTTAAGAGAAAAAGGGGAAAACATTTCTGGCGCGCGTTGCTCCTGCCCCCGGTACAGGTTAAGGTATCAAATAAAGTATTATTGAGTAATATTATAGTAACTTTGATTTGAACTTCAATAGTGCAAACTGCAATTGGATTTGACGGTACTGCTACAAACACTGGAGCTGATAATGGTGTTATCGCTCTATTATAAAAGAACATTCCTAAGTCTTTGCAGTGGCTAATACGTTTATTTCATTGCAAAGAGTTGCCATTGCGTCACCTGTTTTTGTGCATTAGTTGGAAAATAAAAAGGACCTAATGAGTTCGAAGGATAATTAAACACTCTGCTTGAAAAATGTCATGAGCTTCCAGTAGTTATGTACCCACCAATACAGGACAACCCTCCGGACCTAGAAGTGAAACAAAATCTAAATACCAATCAAAGTTATATACTTGAAATGTGTAAATCAATCTCAAGTGGAATCTGCCTCCCTGATCTGGCTATGAAGAAACCAGGAAAGTTAGTGCATTCACGATGGCTGACGTTGGATAATCGCATTCTACGGTTATATTTTGGAACAGAGAACCCTTAAGAAAACTTGAAAGCTTTATCAGATTACGTAGTTAAGGTGTACACTTCCATCTGGTGGCACATTAATCTGAAGCCCTGTTGTGTAAATGGAACCACTCTTATTGGGACTGATTTTTTTTCACGTTACCTTTCCGACGGAGCACCTCAAAATAATCGACCCATTTATTTAAAAAAAATGCATTCTATTGATTTTTTCCCGTTTTAACTGTCATAACAAAATCAGTAGCAAGAGAAATCAAGCTTTTTTGAGAATCATCACTCTGTGTTTGCCGGTTTCGAAGAAATAAATAGATTTATCAAAGTCAGAATTGCTTTCACACAAGATGATGCCAAAACAAAGAGACACTTTACCAAAATATATAACTGAGAACATTGAATATGGATTTAGTTTTTATACAACGTTTTATTTGTCTATTATTTGTATTTTATAAATATAAGTGTGTTTAAATGAATAGAATGTGACTTTATTGCATAAGTATACTAAATGTTAATATACAAAATTTTTTGTTTTTTATTATGATGACCTTAAATATTCTCGAACTCATAAGATTTAAGTAGATACTGGTGGAAATTAAAACTGCACCTTTTTAGATAAATATTCAGGTTTATTAAATCAATCCAAAATTTCAATTATTAACCTTGTATTCCACCAATGAAATGTTTTGCACAATAGTTTAAAATTACTACTTCCTTAGGCAAGGCACTTTCGATTTAACATGGACTCACTGTCCTTCAAATACGTGTGTATAAAAATATAAAATAAAATAATAATCTTGAATAAATTTGTATGAAATAAAATAAATAGGCTTCTTCTCAAACTAATAAAATAAAAATTATAAACTTCTTTAAAATAAAATTCTCAAACAAATCTAAAACAGTTCTCAACAGGAATTTTTCACAAGTTCCTACAGGATATGGTGCAGCACCTGCAGCTCTTAATTTTAAACTAGAATCCCTATAATTTCAATTAAATTTTTACGTTTGACTTTAAATAAATAACTCCTTTACAATTTAGATATATATATTAGTCCACACTCAACAGAATTTGATCGTTAATTTCAAATTTCAATTCCAATTTCAAATTAATTCACTTCTTAAATTTTCAAATTTCAAATTTAGAAAAATTTAATAATTCAGTCAAAAGTACTTAGCTCTTTGGTCGTGAAGGTCTTGGAGTTCGGTATTAAAATAATCTATACCAAACGGATCCTACGCCCGACACTACTTTTAAAACTCGCACTAAAGACTTTACTCTATCGCTTCTCAACTCGGAATGGAAGCAGAGCGTGGTTTCTCGGCCTGCACCGACTACGCTCCTGTTCCTGCAAGGCCTGTTTGAATCTCTCTCAACGCAGGTTCGCCGCCTAAACAAAAGATTGAGTCCACTGTAGACTATTGTTTTGGCAATCACTGCCATCAAGTCAGGTCTAGACCAGATTCCAAGCGCGTCGTGCCTGCCGACTGGATTACAATATAAAATTTACTATTTTTATTCCCTATCCATTTACAATTCTAAAATAAAATTTTATTTATTAATTTTTTTTTTTTTTATCTAAAGTATACCATGTAATTGGTATACACACCCCCCCTTAAAGCGCTTGGTATCTGCCAAGTTTAATACTTAAGTCTAAAAAATTTATCTCACATCCCTTTAGAAATTGTATTTCCACCTAGCCTTAACATGCATCATAAAAATCTACAAAAACCCTTTTTTTTTATACTATTTGTTTTAATTTATTTTTGATAATAGTTGTAAGAAGTGGCAGCATAACAAGTTGTCAAGTTATTTTTAACCAAGCGTTAATTATTATAAATTCTTTTTAAAAGAGTCCATACATTATTAGATTGTTTTTGAAAACTTAAACAATTTAAGTTCCCCAATAGAAAACCTTGACCTAAACTACGGGCAAGTATTAAGAGTCCAAATTGGCCACCTACCTTTTTTACAATTCTAAGTCCTACCATAAAGATAGTCCATCCAGATAATCCTTCACAATGGGTCGAACGAGGAAGACGGTGATTGTTGTTGTGGGATGTTTATAGCAGGTCCGGTCTGTTATCAGTTGGGTCGTCCCTGGAACCTTTGCCCTGCACGGCTGTGTGTGTGTTGGCTCGCCCATTCACGGGTTGATGCAGTCTTCATATAGAATTAAAACATATCCCCAGACGGGGGTGTACAGTTCTTATTTTTATTATTTTTACCGTTATACCATTCTTTATCATAGAAATAAACAGTCTTTTTTTCTTCTGTTCCCCTCTTCCTTGGCATAAATTTTATCAAACTAACAAGTTTAAATTAATATTCCAACATTCGTGTTAATTTATTAATTTACATTACAAACATAAATAACACATGTTAATAAGATTAATTACGGACCATGAGTTTCGGATTTGTGCATTATTCAGAAAAAATAAATACTGAATTGGTTTAATACACTCCTCCTCTCCCAAACCATGTAGTTATCGCAACTGTGTACTTCACCTGTGCCCTTTTATCTAAATCATAAAACTTTTTATTCCTCTTGAGGTTTCTTCAAGTTTAAAATACATTTTTACAAGATTACAATTCCAATTAATATTTACAATTTAACAGGGCTGTAGAATTTCCTCAATTGTTTCACTATATTTTAATTTAATCTTCCTTGTCACTGAAATTTCTCAAATCAAACATACATACATACAAGGTACAATCCAATATAGTTTTTCTTCATTCTTACAACTAATTTAATTCGTCATAATTTTTAATCAGTTTCCTTTTTTAAAAATTTTTGTAATTCAATTATTTACCCCTCGGTAATTATTTTGTTTTGTTATATTTAAATATACATTCTTCTTTCCCCAGTGGGTTTCACATCCTGCAAGTGTATTCTACGGAATTCATTCAATTCTTTTAAATTTTGAAACCACATATGAGTTGGAGCTAATAATTGAAATTATTCTGAATGGTCCTTCATATTTCAGATCTAGCTTATATCGCTGATTTGTAATTCTACAATAGACTACATCATACATTTTTAATTGCCTGTGATTTCGGTTGTATCGGTTTCTTCTCGAATTCAGCTCATTTTGTCTTTTTAAATTTTGAATAGCTTCAACCATCTTTGACATTCTTATTCTTTGCTCCATTTTTCATCACAAATATCTTTTAATTTGCCATTTTAGTGACAAACCATCATTTGCTTTGAAACTGAACATCAATTCAAATGCACAGACGACTTTATGCTTTCATTGTGACAAGTATTTAGGGCCATTTGCACAAGGTACAAATCCTTGTCCCAATTCTTTTTACAGTCATGATAATAAGCTGTCAGAATTTGATTTAAATTTCGAATTTGCCTTTCACTTTTATTTCCTTGAGGAGTATAAGGTATTATGGTCCTTTGTTTTTATGCCCAAATTAAACAAATAATTTTTGAATTCCTCGCTGACAAAATATGTTCCATTATCCGTCACGAATTCTTCAGGCAAAGAAAAATTTTTGAAATATTATTTTCTAATGCATTAATTACATTACCTGAGGTGCATTTCCTGAGTGGCATTATCCAATTATATTTGGTGAAGTCATCTACTGCTATCAGGATGTATTGCATTCGATTGGAAGATGCAGGTAATGGCCCATAAATATCCATATATAACTTCTGCATTGGACGGACTGCTCAGATTGCTGTTCAAAGGTCCTTGGTCCCTCCAGTTGCTACTTTTTTGCTTTCAAACACACTTCACAACATTTTTACATTATTTTTCACATAATCATTTAGTTTAGGGTGATAAAACCTTTCATTTATTTTACATACAAAGTACTTCTACTGATTCCTTTAATGTCTAATAATGTAGTTGGATAAGCTTTCATTATATCTTTGGGGACGGTGCACCTTTTCAAATTTCAAAAGTTCACGCTGATGATATGGCACGAAATAATTCAATAATATTTCAAGCATTAATTTGACCGTGACATTGTCCTGTTTTATTTCTAATTAGTTTCGACAAAAGAGCTCCCTGACTATGTGAAAATCGCAATCTCCATAATATCCTCTTCCGTACATCTAGTTTCCTTTTTAAGTTTCAAGATTATTTTAAAGAATTCTAATAATTCTTGAACATTTAATCCATCGCAGATTTTTAACTCTTTCAAATAACGCTCAATGGGGTTCGGTAGTTTATTATAACTTAAATGTGGCCGTCCCGAAACAAACACCTCATCTCTCATATTTAGACCAGACTTTATCTTTCACTTCCGGTTTACTAGCCTCTTCCAGCTCACCTTCTATTTCCAGATTGGAATCAGATAACTTACGCACCAAGTTATCAGATGTTTCCTTGTCAATTTTTAGGTTTTTTATTTTTAACAACAATTCACTTAATATACTATTCCGGTTTTCAACATGTTTAGCTATATCCTTTTCTTCGATTTTAAACAATTTACTTAAGTTAGTTAGTCGGCGCTGCCAATGATTTATTTTTGTTTCACACCTAACTATGTTCAATGTTAGTCCCTGTTCAATGGATTCCTCCAGTCTACTTCCTAATACTTGGGTTTCTAACTTAATTTTATCCCATTCCTCCTTGAAAGCGACCTTTCCACTCAGGTTCAAATAATTACTATTTACATCAAGACTTATTAACTGCCGTTAACTTTTTCCTCAAATCTATCACTTTAAGACTAGGAGACACTTCCACACCTCTTAACCTAATTTCATAGTCCAATTCCTCCTTGGTTTAACAAGTCCACCTTAAGTGCCATTTTAAAAGTTTAATATTAAACACTTTATAAATTTCCAGTATCCAAGCCACTTATTAATGAACAACCACTAAGTTCAATTTTATTAAGGTTCACCAGAATATAGCAGAGTGGCGCACTTATTTGTTTACTAAAATGTTAATATACAAAATTTTTTGTTTTTATTATGATGACCTTAAATATTCTCGAACTCATAAGATTTAAGTAGATACTGGTGGAAATTAAAACTGCACCTTTTTAGAAATATTCAGGTTTATTTAAATCAATCCAAATTTCAATTATTAACCTTGTATTCCACCAATGAAATGTTTTGCACAATAGTTTAAAATTACTACTTCCTTAGGCAAGGCACTTTCGATTTAACATGGACTCACTGTCCTTCAAATACGTGTGTATAAAATATAAAATAAAATAATAATCTTGAATAAATTTGTATGAAATAAAATAAATAGGCTTCTTCTCAAAACTAATAAAATAAAATTTATAAACTTCTTTAAAATAAAATTCTACAAACAAATCTAAACAGTTCTCAACAGGAATTTTTCACAAGTTCCTACAGGATATGGTGCAGCACCTGCAGCTCTTAATTTTAACTAGAATCCCTATAATTTCAATTAAATTTTTACGTTTGACTTTAAAATAAATAACTCCTTTACAATTTAGATATATATTAGTCCACACTCAACAGAATTTGATCGTTAATTTCAAATTTCAATTCCAATTTCAAATTAATTCACTTCTTAAATTTTCAAATTTCAAATTTAGAAAAATTTAATAATTCAGTCAAAAGTACTTAGCTCTTTGGTCGTGAAGGTCTTGGAGTTCGGTATTAAAATAATCTATACCAACGGATCCTACGCCCGACACTACTTTTAAAACTCGCACTAAAAGACTTTACTCTATCGCTTCTCAACTCGGAATGGAAGCAGAGCGTGGTTTCTCGGCCTGCACCGACTACGCTCCTGTTCCTGCAGGCCTGTTTTGAATCTCTCTCAACGCAGGTTCGCCGCCTAACAAAAGATTGAGTCCACTGTAGACTATTGTTTGGCAATCACTGCCATCAAGTCAGGTCTAGACCAGATTCCAAGCGCGTCGTGCCTGCCGCTGGATTACAAATATAAATTTACTATTTTTATTCCCTATCCATTTACAAATTCTAAAATAAAATTTTATTTATTAATTTTTTTTTTTTTTTTTATTTAAAGTATACCATGTAATTGGTATAATAAGATAACGCCTTTTCTACTCTTTCATTTGGATCAATATTACCACTGTACTATAAAACAAAAGCACAAATTCTTTAAATAAATGTTAGGCAAAGATAAATCACAACCACAATGTTATGTCTACCAATATCTTACTACAGCAAAGCAAAAAAATCATTAAAACTAAATCTTTATTTTTTAAAGTTTTAATACCCTCTAAGTGGGCCTATAAAATGATGGTGGCAGCAAATTGAATTCGTTTTTCATGATTAAGGTTTAGTTTTTAATTTAAATTTAAATAATACACATAAAATATAATCCCTAAAAATTAATCAATAAAATTCTAGAAAATTTGAAAATATGGACAAAAAACTATTTTCAATGCTTTTGCGGCACCTCAGGATATGTTTCTAGTAAACTAAACTTTGTTGAATTACTTCTCACATATAAAGACAAATTTTTTTCACTATTAGAATGTGTAAATCAGAAAAAAAATTTT
>NW_025784017.1:0-25285 GCF_021130785.1 Homalodisca vitripennis
GAACATGCCCTTCACAAGATTGTGTTCCTGCAAATGTCGAGTTCATTGAAGCCACAGAAGTAAAGTACTTATTGAATTAATTTGCCACTTGTAATTGATCTTCAAAAACTTTGCCTCAAACTTTGATTGCAATTACCTTGGAACCTTTGTTTTTGTCTTTACTTATATCTCGAGAAGAACTATTAATGATTTTCCCAGGTTGTCTTTGAAAAATTTTCACACTCACCCAAGGCTCTATTAATGTCATAGGCTTTAGCTGCACATATGACCTTCTTATAGATCCTCCGGTTACGTTTCTAAAAAATATTTTAAAGTCTTCATTTTCAGTTTGAATGAAAATCTTGTGAAAGAATTTCAGTTTCTCATCGAGAAATAAGAATTCATTTTGTAACCCATGATAACTTTTGAGTATTGTGACGGTTTTTGATTTTTTTGAATGGACATGTAACATTTAAATAATAATTAAAGCAATCAATAAACGCCCCGATACATATCATTAACATTGTCAAAGTTATTTAAAAAGTTCAAAGTCTCATTTTTCAGAAATGTATTTAAGTGGCAAATGTTTTGAAAACTAAAGACTCGTGAAATTTTGAATTTTGCGATTCTAGTTTACAACCCATGAACCACGACTTCCTGTGCAAAGTGATCAGAGATTGCCGTATTCAATACAGAGACTGTTGTGTAAGGAATGTTGGTGATTATGTTGTCGATGGCAGTACTCGACGTCGCGGTCATATCATGTCGTTGTCCGGTGATTTCACGGACCAATTTAAATCGAAAGAGCTTAGCAGACGCGCGAAGCCGCTGGGTTTAGAGGGTCTGGTGTTGGTCCATTACATTGATATTCCAAGTCTCCGATTATTAGAAACTTCATTGAATTTGAAGAAAGACAATTTAAAAGGTGTTCAAAGTTAAAAAAAAAAAAATGTTTTGACAGCCATTTTGGGATCTATACAGTCCAATGACAATTATTCTCCCCAAAGAATGTGACATGACTTTGATATCTACGGTCTCAAAATCTAAGTCCAAACTGCTGCCAATTTAAAATGATCTCGGTTGTTGATGATTTTTTTTTAAAAATTGCCACATCACCTCCTTAAAAAATCGCTAATTCAAAATTTCGAATTTTGAAGATATTGATTGCTTCGGGTTTGAATCCATGCTCCGAGACAACCAACACATCAGGTTAAGCTCCTCACACATGAGCGCCAACTCATCAACCTTGTTGGTCGCGATCTGGGCGTTCTGGTGAATTATCTTTGAGCTTTTGAATTAAAAATTTTGAATTTTGTACTTTGTTTTAAATAATTTTCATTTGAATTTTGGATCATTTTTTTTAGGCTGGATCCGAAGTCATCCCTAGGTTGGTGCCGCATGGGTCATTACCACCGAACTTTTTTGATACAGGAAAGCGTCCTTTTTCACTTTCACCGGAGACCACCCTCCTCACGGTGTACCGCGTATGATAGGTGCTGCTCTGCAGATTTGGTGACGGCTGAAAGGGTACCAGCCCGCTCTCCGAGAACTTCAGGACCCGAAGAAGGCCCAATGGCTACGGCAGCACCCCCGAGTAGACGACGGCGAATGACTCTGGCACCGTAGAAGCAAGGGTCCCTCACAATAATCCCAGCCAGCAGCCGCTTAACCCCGCATTGAGACATGTGGACCGTGCCTCGTGAAAGATACCTTCGGCCAACTCCCATCGAGTTTTAACAGCCGGACGTTGTGGGGGGCCGCCCAGTTCCTCCATGAAGGCATTCACGAGCACGGTCTCCTCGTGTACGGGGTGGTCAGGGTCCAGGTCGTGTCGGTGCGGAATGGTGGCAAAGAGTAACTCCGCGCCGAATCTAAAGAAATCGAAAATTTTCTGTCCCTCGAAATTGCAGTTTCCGTTATAAAAAACGAAAGTTAACAGGATCTTAACCGACTCGTAGGTTACAATACAGATTCGCATGCAACTTCTTCTAGCTCACAGAATTTAGTACATTTTTCCTCAAAGATTATATACGACTCACAAGGTTGGCATTGTAAACAGAGCATAGTAAAATGGATGATCAATCAATAGTAAACCTACGAACACATGAAAAAACAAAAACAATGTAGTTATTATCATCCGATTGAGCTTTAGTGCTTGTCTCCTACCAGACTGAGAAAACTCCAATAGAGACAGATCGCAGACAATACGCGCAATTAGTTTCATTATTGACCTTGAATCTTAATTGGTTAATTTTACGAAGTTTTTATAACGCTTTCATTTTCATTGTTCGAATATTTGCACGATAATATAATGCATAATTTCATTAGCCCTCATGTTTTAAACCCTGGTTACTTTAGTATTAAACCGTAAATATTGGCAGAAAGTTTTGTAGTTTTTTTCAGTAATCTTATGAATGATAAATCCTCTCCTACAGCTATAGTCACTGGTTAATCTTCTATCTTTTATGTTCAAGTATATTTTGGCGTTGGTTTTTGATTTAAACTTGTTACTGACACCATCACTAATTGTTTATGTATGTAAATTATATTGATATTTCCAGAGCATTCGAGGTCAGTATAAAGTTTTAATATTTTGTTTTGACACAATCTTGAAGCGTTGTTAACCAACACTTCAAGTATTCCGTATAAATAATCAACACTTCTCTATGTGATAGTAGTCTGTAGTTGATTCTATTTCACTAAAAATATTGTCGTTAGTTTAAATGCTGAACATGTTTTTGTAAGTTCATGTAACTCATGCATCTTTATGCTCTGTTAATTAAATTATACATTGTAAAATTAAAAACGAAAATAATGTAAATGTTTCGAATGGTTATACCCATGCTTAAGATTTCAAATTTAACCTGCTGGGAATCACGTTACGTTTTATATAAAGAAGTGAAACGCTGGTTTAATACACACTTAAGAATAATATTACTGTTACTGACTAATTACAAATTTTAATAACCTACTTCACGGCTTATAAAATATATGGTATCTATCTGTTTTGGAAAAAGGTATATTCACGTTTTTGTCTTCAAGAGTATTTCCAGACCGAATACAGTATTGTTTTCCCACAACCGAGTAATGGCGAAAATATTCTTGTCCTTTTCGTTGTGAAATGTCCGAACTTGAGAACTACCCTTTCACAAAAAGTGTGAGTTCAACAGACTGAAAGTAGTTAACAAGCGAAGCGAGCGACCTCATCAAGGACAGAGGTGCCCTCTAGTTTAAATAATAAATCTGCATGAATAAGAACCCAGTCAGTGAAAAAATTGACAAAATGCAGCAGCTCCGCATAGTTGTAAAACACACCGAGCAGACAGACCACTGACTGATTGTGTCCGTTCTCAGCTGTTTGCTTTTCTTTAACACTTTAAATATTGTTTTTTCTTTAAATTTGCTAGAAATATCCTGCATAAAGATTATATTTTCATTATTGATAGAACTGATTTTTGTCAAATCAGATTGAATAATGAAACTCTGAATCAATCAAGTGTATAGAACATAATTCAACTCTAAATCGCATACATTATAAATAACCTCTATCCCCCAGATATAAATATAATTCACGACTAAATGTCCTTATGAGAGCACGCGCCGGTGTATAGGCATTCGCCATGATCAAACTAACGACATGAATCAAATTTGCCATTTAGTAATGGTTAATTTTTTCCAATGGCACGTTGTATAGTATCCAAGTGCAATCAAAACAAGCAACGTTGAGCGTGGCTGCTGCTAGGCATGGGTGCCCGCTGAGCTATCCTGTCCTTGTAAGCATACCGGCTACCCGGTTGTTGGTCAGAAGTTAACTTTAGCCGTTGCTCCCCAGGTTCTATCAGAGAGGGCTTCGATGCCTGGTGGTGTAAGACGTTCTTTACCTGTACCTTTTTCCCCTTAATGATTAACTCGGAAACTCTTGGTCTAACACTAAAAAAAAAAAAAAAAAAAAAACACCAATAAATAAAGCACTAATGGTTATAATGAGTATTTTTAACACATTTATAAAGTAACAGACACACAATATAAATATTTTACTGTTTCCCACGTAATCATTTCCTGTTAAGAGGAAATTAGATGAAAAATAAATAAATTTAAACATTTTAATAAATTATAAATTGAAACGTCACAGCGTGTATCTGATTTAGATTACTTATGACATTTAAGTATAGTAATTTGAAAATATCTGCAAAAAAAATATGATGTTTTAATTGTTAATATTTTATGAAACACCTGAGATTTTGGTTGGAATTTTAAAATTTTAAAAACTTTAAATGGACACAGCTTTATAAACTATACCATAAATATATATTTGATTAAAAAAACCCTATTGAAAATATGAATCACATGGCGTTCCTACCTATACTCTCCATAACGTCTTTTACTATAGTAAACGGCGAAATACATTTAATAGTTTTGCAAAGAACGGAATGTTTACCATATTCTGGACTGTTGTTTCTATTCATATAACGTACGAAACATATTTTTAGAAATGAAATATTATCTGAAATTTTTTAAATATTTGGATTGTTGATTGGACGATTAGGCAGCGACTTGTAGGTCACTCTGAGGTACTTATCGCGAGTCTCAGATGCCTTGAGATCAAAGACAGGTTTATCCCTCCAGGTCAAACTGTTTCTCTGTCAGGCAAAAACTGAATATCTATAACCCACAGCAATATTGACTGCACAATTTGTAAAGGAATTTTATTTTTATTTTTTAGAGACTTGTATTTCAGTTTCTTTATTAAAGAATTGCTTTAACAAACAAACTTTCTTAGACTATTGAGTATTAGTTCCAAATTGTCAGAGGAAATAAACTAACATTCAAAGTAATTTATTTGCTGTTGTTAATACAATTATTTAACTGTTAGTTTTTTAATTGAGGAAGGAACTTCTAATTGGACATGTACGGTCACAATAAACTTGTAATAAGTCAGTAATATTAATGTTACCTGATTAAAACATTTAAAGTGTCATTTCGTCTGTTAATATTATAATAAATTGTACAAAACGCCGTTTTTTTGTAACTGTCATATAGAATTAAGTCTTTTTTAAGATATTTTAGTTTGCATAATTTAAATAACCACCATTTTGAATTTTTATTTGCAAATTCTACCAAACTGCATTATTTTTAACGTGACAACGTCTTAAATTAGGTTGCTGCTCGGAGTCACTCATGAAAAAGTGTAACGCCCGGTAACGTTTACGATGCCCGTCCAGTGGGTCCGCGCCGCACGGGATCCGCACGGGATAAAGCAGATAACGTGGGTCCGCCGCACGGGATAAAGCAGATAACTATGTTTATTCGTGAAAATGTGGAGTGCTTAGATTCGTCATTTACAACAACTACAACAATAAAGGTAAATAATTGTTACACTGATATTTCATTATCGTAAACTATGATTGATTGATTAATTTGTTTAGATTGACACAAAAGTTGAGAAACTGAGTTTATAGGTTATTTCATACTATTGACAAAAATGTTGATAGTGTTAAGTAAATTATTAGTTTAAATCACTCTGCAATCAATCGTAATTCAGTCGATTGAGAAGAAACAGCGCGTATTGCTAGTCAAACATTTAAAATAACAAATTATAACCTCTAACCTGTCATACCAATACCGTAATTCAATAATGATTTTGAATTACGTGTCAACGTGGCTTCTAAAACAGTGCTCAAGTCATTTGTTGAGGCCACTTGAACACCTAATTAATATCTCTTTTCGCTCTGGAAACTTTTCCCTCCTCTCTCAAAACGGCAAAAGTCACCCCAGTATTCAAAAAAGGCGACCCATATTCCGTACAAAATTACCGCCCGATTTCGATCTTGCCGTCTTTCAGCAAAGTTTTTGAAAAGGTCTTTTTAATTCGGATCGTGAATTTTTTGGAGAGTCACAAACTGCTATCAATAAATCAGTTCGGATTCCGAAGTAGAAAGTCAACATTAGACGCAAGTCGTGCGTCTAGTTGACTTGATAGTAGATGGACTTGAAGGTCAAAGAGAACACACTTAGTGTGTTTCTAGACTTATCGAAAGCTTTTGACTGCGTTGATCATTACACCTTGACTAACAAATTGGAATATTACGGGATACGGGGAGTGCCTCTCGATTGGCTCAAAATCGTAATCTTAGTGATAGAAAACAATTCGTCAAAATTTCAAACGTGCAGTCGGGGGAGGAGTGCCTGAGTTTGTGGAGTCCCTCAAGGTTCCATACTCGGTCCGCTTCTCTTCTTATTGTATGTCAATGAGGCTGGCTCATCGCTTAATAAAGGGCAAATTGTCCAGTACGCAGATGACACGACTCTCTGTTTCAGCTCAAAATCAATATCAGAACTGGAAATTGAGAGACATTCACAGAGCTCAACAATACAATCCAGCACTTCAACGAGCTCAATCTCAAAACAAACCCATCAAAGTCAACTTTCATCAAATTTTGTTTGCGAAATACAGACTCAAATTGGAATCCAACAGTCATGTTGGATGAAACTGAAGTCGAACACGTACTCTCGACTAAATTCCTTGGGATGTACCTAGATAGAGGGCTGACATGGAATTCTCACGTTGAACAGTGTCTGTTCAAAGCTGTCTTCAGGCATTTATGTTCTGAGGCAGCTCTCCAAATACTGCCCAATTCAGGTACTGATGACTGCATATTATGGAATAATCTACCCACATCTCTCGTACGGAGTGATCTTGTGGGGAGGTTGTGCAAACACCACATTTTCAAAGAATTTTCACACCCTGCAAGAAAAAAGCGCGTTAGAATAATTGCAAAACTTCAACAGAGAGAGTCGTGCAGACCAGTATTCAAAAATCTCAAACTGTTGACGCTTCCCTGCCTCTATATTCTGGAAACAACTCTTTTTTTTCAAATCAAAATGGCGAGGTCCATAAGAGGTAGTGACGTACACTCTTTAAGACACTAGAGGCAGGAATAACTACCGTACTGGAAAGACACAGGACGGTGGCTTATGAACGATTGCCTTCGCAGGCAGGAGTTCAGTTCGTCAACAAATTACCAAATTCGATAAAAAATGCCACAATGCCTAAGGGATTTAAAACTCGTCTGAAAACCGCGCTAATCTCTAAAGCTTTTTATAGTACAGACGAGTTTATGGCAAACGATTGGGGGACCACCTAATTGGCTAGCCATGTGATTAGAGTGGGAAAATTGTGTAATGAATGAGAATTTGGGTGAATGTAAAACTGTAAGTCTGAATGAGAGCCACTGTAGTGATGAGTGCAAAATTGTAGCTTTAAAATGTTATGACGATTGCGATGCAATTTGTATTGTTTTTATGCAATAAAACATTGAATTGAATTGAATTGTCATAACAGTGCGACCAAACAAACGAACTAAACCGACCAATCACCACGCGCGGAGATTAGAATTTAACTGTGTTTAGCAAGAATTTCAAATTCCAATTCTAGTAAATGTTTTTTACGTGACAACGTCTTAAATTAGGTTGCGGCTCGGAGTCACTCATGAAAAAAGTGTAACACCCGGTAACGTTTACGATGCCCGTCCAGTGGGTCCCGCCGCACGGGATCCCGCACGGGATAAAGCAGATAACTGTGGGTCCGCCGCACGGGATAAAGCAGATAACTATGTTTATTCGTTGAAAATGTGGAGTGCTTAGATTCGTCATTTACAACAACTACAACAATAAAGGTAAATAATTGTACACTGATATTTCATTATCGTAAACTATGATTGATTGATTAATTGTTAGATTGACACAAAAGGTTGAGAAACTGAGTTTTATAGGTTATTTCATACTATTGACAAATGTTGATAGTGTTAAGTAAATTATTAGTTTAAATCACTCTGCAAATCAATCGTAAATTCAGTCGATTGAGAAGAAACAGCGCGTATTGCTAGTCAAACATTTAAAAATAAACAAATTATAACCTCTAACCTGTCATAACCAATACCGTAATTCAATAATGATTTGAATTACGTGTCAACGTGGCTTCTAAAACAGTGCTCAAAGTCATTTGTTGAGGCCACTTGAACACCTAAATTAATATCTCTTTTCGCTCTGGAACTTTTCCCTCCTCTCTCAAAACGGCAAAAGTCACCCCAGTATTCAAAAAGGCGACCCATATTCCGTACAAAATTACCGCCCGATTTTCGATCTTGCCGTCTTTCAGCAAAGTTTTTGAAAAAGGTGTCTTTTTAATTCGGATCGTGAATTTTTTGGAGAGTCACAAACTGCTATCAATAAATCAGTTCGGATTCCGAAGTAGAAAGTCAACATTAGACGCAGTCGTGCGTCTAGTTGACTTGATAGTAGATGGACTTGAAGGTCAAAGAGACACACTTAGTGTGTTTTCTAGACTTATCGAAAGCTTTTGACTGCGTTGATCATTTACTACCTTGACTAACAAATTGGAATATTACGGGATACGGGGAGTGCCCTCTCGATTGGCTCAAATCGTATCTTAGTGATAGAAAACAATTTCGTCAAAATTTCAAACGTGCAGTCCGGGGGAGGAGTGCCTGAGTTGTGGAGTCCCTCAAGGTTCCATACCTCGGTCCCGCTTCTCTTCTTATTGTATGTCAATGAGGCTGGGCTCAATCGCTTAATAAAGGGCAAAATTGTCCAGTACGGCAGATGACACGACTCTCTGTTTCAGCTCAAAATCAATATCAGAACTGGAAATTGAGACATTCACAGAGCTCAACAATACAATCCAGCACTTCAACGAGCTCAATCTCAAAACAAACCCATCAAAGTCAACTTTCATCAAATTTTGTTTTGCGAAATACAGACTCAAATTGGAATCCAACAGTCATGTTGGATGAAAACTGAAGTCGAACACGTATACTCTCGACTAAATTCCTTGGGATGTACCTAGATAGAGGGCTGACATGGAATTCTCACGTTGACAGTGTCTGTTCAAAGCTGTCTTCAGGCATTTATGTTCTGAGGCAGCTCTCCAAAATACTGGCCCAATTCAGGTACTGATGACTGCATATTATGGAATAATCTACCCACATCTCTCGTACGGAGTGATCTTGTGGGGAGGTTGTGCAAACACACATTTTCAAAGAATTTTCACCCTGCAGAAAAAAGCAGTTAGAATAATTGCAAAACTTCAACAGAGAGAGTCGTGCAGACCAGTATTCAAAAATCTCAAACTGTTGACGCTTCCCTGCCTTCTATATTCTGGAAACAACTCTTTTTTTCAAATCAAAATGCGAGGTCATAAGAGGTAGTGACGTACACTCTTAAGACACTAGAGGCAGGAATAACTACCGTACTGGAAGACACAGGACGGTTGGCTTATGAACGATTGCCTTCGCAGGCAGGAGTTTCAGTTCGTCAACAAATTACCAAATTCGATAAAAAATGCCACAATGCCTAAGGGATTTAAAACTCGTCTGAAAACCGCGCTAATCTCTAAAGCTTTTTATAGTACAGACGAGTTTTATGGCAAACGATTGGGGGACCACCTAATTGGCTAGCCATGTGATTAGAGTGGGAAAAATTGTGTAATGAATGAGAATTTGGGTGAAATGTAAAACTGTAAGTCTGAATGAGAGCCACTGTAGTGATGAGTGCAAAATTGGTAGCTTTAAAATGTTATGACGATTGCGATGCAATTTGTATTGTTTTTATGCAATAAAACATTGAATTGAATTGAATTGTCATAACAGTGCGACCAAACAAACGAACTAAACCCGACCAATCACCACGCGCGGAGTTAGAATTTAACTGTGTTTAGCAAGAATTTCAAATTCCAATTCTAGTAAATGTTTTTTACGTGACAACGTCTTAAATTAGGTTGCGGCTCGGAGTCACTCATGAAAAAGTGTAACACCCGGTAACGTTACGATGCCCGTCCAGTGGGTTCCGCCGCACGGGATCCGCACGGGATAAAGCAGATAACTGTGGGTCCGCCGCACGGGATAAAAGCAGATAACTATGTTTATTCGTGAAAATGTGGAGTGCTTAGATTCGTCATTTACAACAACTACAACAATAAAGGTAAATAATTGTACACTGATATTTCATTATCGTAAACTATGTTGATTGATTAATTGTTAGATTGACACAAAAGTTGAGAAACTGAGTTTATAGGTTATTTCATACTATTGACAAATGTTGATAGTGTTAAGTAAATTATTAGTTTAAATCATCACTCTGCAATCAATCGTAATTCAGTCGATTTTTTCGAGAAGAAACAGCGCGTATTGCTAGTCAAACATTTAAAATAACAAATTATAACCTCTAACCTGTCATACCAATACCGTAATTCAATAATGATTTGAATTACGTGTCAACGTGGCTTCTAAAACAGTGCTCAAGTCATTTGTTTGAGGCCACTTGAACACCTAATTAATATCTCTTTTCGCTCTGGAACTTTTCCCCTCCCTCTCTCAAAACGCGCAAAAGTCACCCCAGTATTCAAAAAAGGCGACCCATATTCCGTACAAAATTACCGCCCGATTTCGATCTTGCCGTCTTTCAGCAAAGTTTTTTGAAAAGGTCTTTTTAATTCGGATCGTGAATTTTTTGGAGAGTCACAAACTGCTATCAATAAATCAGTTCGGATTCCGAAGTAGAAAGTCAACATTAAGACGCAGTCGTTGGCGTCTAGTTAGACTTGATAGTAGATGGACTTGAAGGTCAAAGAGGACACACTTAGTGTGTTTCTAGACTTATCGAAAGCTTTTGACTGCGTTTGATCATTACACACCTTGACTAACAAATTGGAATATTACGGGATACGGGGAGTGCCTCTCGAATTGGCTCAAAAATCGTATCTTAGTGATAGAAAACAATTCGTCAAAATTTCAAACGTGCAGTCTGGGGAGGAGTGCCTGAGTTGTGGAGTCCCTCAAGGTTCCATACTCGGTCCCGCTTCTCTTCTTATTGTATGTCAATGAGGCTGGCTCATCGCTTAATAAAGGGCAAATTGTCCAGTACGCAGATGACACGACTCTCTGTTTCAGCTCAAAATCAATATCAGAACTGGAAATTGAGACATTCACAGAGCTCAAACAATACAATCCAGCACTTCAACGAGCTCAATCTCAAAACAAAACCCATCAAAGTCAACTTTCATCAAATTTTGTTTGCGGAAATACAGACTCAAATTGGGAATCCAACAGTCATGTTGGATGAAAACTGAAGTCGAACACGTACTCTCGACTAAATTTCCTTGGGATGTACCTAGATTAGAGGGCTGACATGGAATTCTCACGTTGACAGTGTCTGTTCAAAAGCTGTCTTCAGGCATTTATGTTCTGAGGCAGCTCTCCAAATACTGCCCAATTCAGGTACTGATGACTGCATATTTATGGAATAATCTACCCACATCTCTCGTACGGAGTGATCTTGTGGGGAGGTTGTGCAAACACACATTTTCAAAGAATTTTCACCCTGCAGAAAAAAGCAGTTAGAATAATTGCAAAACTTCAACAGAGAGAGTCCGTGCAGACCAGTATTCAAAAATCTCAAACTGTTGACGCTTCCCTGCCTCTATATTCTGGAAACAACTCTTTTTTTCAAATCAAAATGCGAGGTCATAAGAGGTAGT
The DNA here is from genome assembly GCF_021130785.1 of Homalodisca vitripennis. Lineage (NCBI taxonomy): Eukaryota > Metazoa > Arthropoda > Insecta > Hemiptera > Cicadellidae > Homalodisca > Homalodisca vitripennis. The sequence goes on from NW_025784017.1 coordinate 11,534, forward strand.
GACGTACACTCTTAAGACACTAGAGGCAGGAATAACTACCGTACTGGAAGACACAGGACGGTGGCTTATGAACGATTGCCTTCGCAGCCGGCAGGAGTTCAGTTCGTCAACAAATTACCAAATTTCGATAAAAAATGCCACACAATGCCTAAGGGATTTAAAACTCGTCTGAAAACCGCGCTTAATCTCTAAAGCTTTTTATAGTACAGACGGAGTTTATGGCAAACGATTGGGGGACCACCTAATTGGCTAGCCATGTGATTAGAGTGGGAAAATTGTGTAATGAATGAGAATTTGGGTGAATGTAAAACTGTAAGTCTGAATGAGAGCCACTGTAGTGATGAGTGCAAAATTGTAGCTTTAAAATGTTATGACGATTGCGATGCAATTTGTATTGTTTTTTATGCAATAAAACATTGAATTGAATTGAATTGTCATAACAGTGCGACCAAAACAAACGAACTTAAACCGACCAATCACCACGCGCGGAGTTAGAATTTAACTGTGTTTTAGCAAGAATTTCCAAATTCCCAATTCTAGTAAATGTTTTTACGTGACAACGTCTTAAATTAGGTTGCGGCTCGGAGTCACTCATGAAAAAGTGTAACACCCGGTAACGTTTACGATGCCCGTCCAGTGGGTCCGCCGCACGGGATCCGCACGGGAATAAAGCAGATAAACTGTGGGGTCCGCCGCACGGGATAAAGCAGATAACTATGTTTATTCGTGAAAATGTGGGAGTGCTTAGATTCGTCATTTACAACAACTACAACAATAAAGGTAAATAATTGTACACTGATATTTTCATTATCGTAAACTATGATTGATTGATTAATTGTTAGATTGACACAAAAGTTGAGAAACTGAGTTTTATAGGTTATTTCATACTATTGACAAATGTTGATAGTGTTAAGTAAATTATTAGTTTAAATCACTCTGCAATCAATCAATCGTAATTCAGTCGATTTGAGAAGAAACAGCGCGTATTGCTAGTCAAACATTTAAAATAACAAATTATAACCTCTAACCTGTCATACCAATACCGTAATTCAATAATGATTTGAATTACGTGTCAACGTGGCTTCTAAAACAGTGCTCAAGTCATTTGTTGAGGCCACTTGAACACCTAATTAATATCTCTTTTTCGCTCTGGAACTTTTCCCTCTCTCTCTCAAAACGGCAAAAGTCACCCCAGTATTCAAAAAAGGCGACCCATATTCCGTACAAAATTACCGCCCGATTTCGATCTTGCCGTCTTTCAGCAAAGTTTTTGAAAAGGTCTTTTTAATTCGGATCGTGAATTTTTTGGAGAGTCACAAACTGCTATCAATAAATCAGTTCGGATTCCGAAGTAGAAAGTCAACATTAGACGCAGTCGTGCGTCTAGTTGACTTGATAGTAGATGGACTTGAAGGTCAAAGAGACACACTTAGTGTGTTTCTAGACTTATCGAAAGCTTTTGACTGCGTTGATCATTACACCTTGACTAACAAATTGGAATATTACGGGATACGGGGAGTGCCTCTCGATTGGCTCAAATCGTATCTTAGTGATAGAAAAACAATTCGTTCAAAATTTCAAACGTTGCAGTCTGGGGAGGAGTGCCTGAGTTGTGGAGTCCCTCAAGGTTCCATACTCGGTCCGCTTCTCTTCTTTATTGTATGTCAATGAGGCTGGCTCATCGCTTAATAAAGGGCAAATTGTCCAGTACGCAGATGACACGACTCTCTGTTTCAGCTCAAAATCAATATCAGAACTGGAAATTGAGACATTCACAGAGCTCAACAATACAATCCAGCACTTCAACGAGCTCAATCTCAAAACAAACCCATCAAAGTCAACTTTCATCAAATTTTGTTTGCGAAATACAGACTCAAATTGGAATCCAACAGTCATGTTGGATTGAAACTGAAGTCGAACACGTACTCTCGACTAAATTCCTTGGGATGTACCTAGATAGAGGGCTGACATGGAATTCTCACGTTGACAGTGTCTGTTCAAAGCTGTCTTCAGGCATTTATGTTCTGAGGCAAGCTCTCCAAATACTGCCCAATTCAGGTACTGGATGACTGCATATTATGGAATAATCTACCCACATCTCTCGTACGGAGTGATCTTGTGGGGAGGTTGTGCAAACACACAATTTTCAAAGAATTTTCACCCTGCAGAAAAAAGCAGTTAGAATAATTGCAAAACTTCAACAGAGAGAGTCGTGCAGACCAGTATTCAAAAATCTCAAACTGTTGACGCTTCCCTGTCTCTATATTCTGGAAACAACTCTTTTTTTCAAATCAAAATGCGAGGTCATAAGAGGTAGTGACGTACACTCTTAAGACACCAGAGGCAGGAATAACTACCGTACTGGGAAGACACAGGACGGTGGCTTATGAACGATTGCCTTCGCAGGCAGGAGTTCAGTTCGTCAACAAATTACCAAATTTCGATAAAAAAATGCCACAATGCCTAAGGGTTTTTAAAAACTCGTCTGAAAACCGCGCTAATCTCTAAAGCTTTTTATAGTACAGACGAGTTTATGGCAAACGATTGGGGGACCACCTAATTGGCTAGCCATGTGATTAGAGTGGGAAAATTGTGTAATGAATGAGAATTTGGGTGAATGTAAAACTGTAAGTCTGAATGAGAGCCACTGTAGTGATGAGTGCAAAATTGTAGCTTTAAAATGTTTATGACGATTGCGATGCAATTTGTATTGTTTTTATGCAATAAAACATTGAATTGAATTGAATTGTCATAACAGTGCGACCAAACAAACGAACTAAACCGACCAATCACCACGCGCGCGGAGTTAGAATTTAACTGTGTTTAGCAAGAATTTCAAATTCCAATTCTAGTAAATGTTTTTACGTGACAACGTCTTAAATTAGGTTTGCGGCTCGGAGTCACTCATGAAAAAGTGTAAACACCCGGTAACGTTACGATGCCCGTCCAGTGGGTCCGCCGCACGGGGATCCGCACGGGATAAAGCAGATAACTGTGGGTCCGCCGCACGGGATAAAGCAGATAACTATGTTTATTCGTGAAAATGTGGAGTGCTTAGATTCGTCATTTACAACAACTACAACAATAAAGGTAAATAATTGTACACTGATATTTCATTATCGTAAACTATGATTGATTGATTAATTGTTAGATTGACACAAAAGTTGAGAATAACTGAGTTTATAGGTTATATTCATACTATTGACAAATGTTGATAGTGTTAAGTAAATTATTAGTTTAAATCACTCTGCAATCAATCGTAATTCAGTCGATTGAGAAGAAGAAACAGCGCGTATTGCTAGTCAAACATTTAAAATAACAAATTATAACCTCTAACCTGTCATACCAATACCGTAATTCAATAATGAATTTGAAATTACGTGTCAACGTGGCTTTCTAAAACAGTGGCTCAAGTCATTTGTTGAGGCCACTTGAACACCTAATTAATATCTCTTTTCGCTCTGGAACTTTTCCCTCCTCTCTCAAAACGGCAAAAGTCACCCCAGTATTCAAAAAAGGCGACCCATATTCCGTACAAAATTACCGCCCGATTTCGATCTTGCCGTCTTTCAGCAAAGTTTTTGAAAAAGGTCTTTTTAATTTCGGATCGTGAATTTTTTTGGAGAGTCACAAACTGCTATCAATAAATCAGTTCGGATTCCGAAGTAGAAAGTCAACATTAGACGCCAGTCGTGCGTCTAGTTGACTTGATAGTAGATGGACTTGAAGGTCAAAGAGACACACTTAGTGTGTTTCTAGACTTATCGAAAGCTTTTGACTGCGTTGATCATTACACCTTGACTAACAAATTGGAATATTACGGGATACGGGGAGTGCCTCTCGATTGGCTCAAAATCGTATCTTAGTGATAGAAAACAATTCGTCAAAATTTCAAACGTGCAGTCTGGGGAGGAGTGCCTGAGTTGTGGAGTCCCTCAAGGTTCCATACTCGGTCCGCTTCTCTTCTTATTGTATGTCAATGAGGCTGGGCTCATCGCTTAATAAAGGGCACAATTGTCCAGTACGCAGATGACACGACTCTCTGTTTCAGCTCAAAATCAATATCAGAACTGGAAATTGAGACATTCACAGAGCTCAAACAATACAATCCAGCACTTCAACGAGCTCAATCTCAAAACAAACCCATCAAAGTCAACTTTCATCAAATTTTGTTTGCGAAATAGCAGACTCAAATTGGAATCCAACAGTCATGTTGGATGAAACTGAAGTCGAACACGTACTCTCGACTAAATTCCTTGGGATGTACCTAGATAGAGGGGCTGACATGGAATTCTCACGTTGACAGTGTCTGTTCAAAGCTGTCTTCAGGCATTTATGTTCTGAGGCAGCTCTCCAAATACTGCCCAATTCAGGTACTGATGACTGCATATTATGGAATAATCTACCCACATCTCTCGAACGGAGTGATCTTGTGGGGAGGTTGTGCAAACACACATTTTCAAAGAATTTTCACCCTGCAAAAAAAAGCAGTTAGAATAATTGCAAAACTTCAACAGAGAGAGTCGTGCAGACCAGTATTCAAAAATCTCAAACTGTTGACGCTTCCCTGTCTCTATATTCTGGAAAACAACTCTTTTTTTCAAATCAAAATGCGGAAGGTCATAAGAGGTAGTGACGTACACTCTTAAGACACCAGAGGGCAGGAATAACTACCGTACTGGAAGACACAGGACGGTGGCTTATGAACGATTGCCTTCGCAGGCAGGAGTTCAGTTCGTCAACAAATTACCAAATTTCGATAAAAAATGCCACAATGCCTAAGGGTTTTAAAACTCGTCTGAAAACCGCGCTAATCTCTAAAGCTTTTTATAGTACAGACGAGTTTATGGCAAACGATTGGGGGACCACCTAATTGGCTAGCCATGTGATTAGAGTGGGAAAATTGTGTAATGAATGAGAATTTGGGGTGAATGTAAAACTGTAAGTCTGAATGCGAGCCACTGTAGTGATGAGTGCAAAATTGCTAGCTTTAAAATGTTATGACGATTGCGATGCAATTTGTATTGTTTTTATGCAATAAAAACATTGAATTGAATTGAATTGTCATAACAGTGCGTGCGACCAAACAAACGAACTAAACCGACCAATCAACCACGCGCGGAGTTAGAATTTAACTGTGTTTAGCAAGGAATTTCAAATTCCAATTCTAGTAAATGTTTTTACGTGACAACGTCTTAAATTAGGTTGCGGCTCGGAGTCACTCATGAAAAAGTGTAACACCCGGTAACGTTACGATGCCCGTCCAGTGGGTCCGCCGCACGGGATCCGCACGGGATAAAGCAGATAACTGTGGGTCCGCCGCACGGGATAAAGCAGATAACTATGTTTATTCGTGAAAATGTGGAGTGCTTAGATTCGTCATTTACAACAACTACAACAATAAAGGTAAATAATTGTACACTGATATTTCATTATCGTAAACTATGATTGATTGATTAATTGTTAGATTGACACAAAAGTTGAGAAACTGAGTTTATAGGTTATTTCATACTATTGACAAATGTTGATAGTGTTAAGTAAATTATTAGTTTAAATCACTCTGCAATCAATCGTAATTCAGTCGATTGAGAAGAAACAGCGCGTATTGCTAGTCAAACATTTAAAAATAACAAATTATAACCTCTAACCTGTCATACCAATACCGTAATTCAATAATGATTTGAATTACGTGTCAACGTGGCTTCTAAAACAGTGCTCAAGTCATTTGTTGAGGCCACTTGAACACCTAATTAATATCTCTTTTCGCTCTGGAACTTTTCCCTCCTCTCTCAAAACGGCAAAAAAGTCACCCCAGAGTATTCAAAAAAAAGGCGACCCATATTCCGTACAAAATTACCGCCCGATTTCGATCTTGCCGTCTTTCAGCAAAGTTTTTGAAAAGGTCTTTTTAATTCGGATCGTGAATTTTTTGGAGAGTCACAAACTGCTATCAATAAATCAGTTCGGATTCCGAAGTAGAAAGTCAACATTAGACGCAGTCGTGCGTCTAGTTGACTTGATAGTAGATGGACTTGAAGGTCAAAGAGACACACTTAGTGTGTTTCTAGACTTATCGAAAGCTTTTGACTGCGTTGATCATTACACCTTGACTAACAAATTGGAATATTACGGGATACGGGGAGTGCCTCTCGATTGGCTCAAATCGTATCTTAGTGATAGAAAACAATTCGTCAAAATTTCAAACGTGCAGTCGGGGGAGGAGTGCCTGAGTTGTGGAGTCCCTCAAGGTTCCATACTCGGTCCGCTTCTCTTCTTATTGTATGTCAATGAGGCTGGCTCATCGCTTAATAAAGGGCAAAATTGTCCAGTACGCAGATGACACGACCTCTCTGTTTCAGCTCATCAAAATCAATATCAGAACTGGAAATTGAGGACATTCACAGAGCTCAACAATACAATCCAGCACTTCAACGAGCTCAATCTCAAAAACAAACCCATCAAAGTCAACTTTCATCAAATTTTGTTTGCGAAATACAGGACTCAAATTGGAATCCAACAGTCATGTTGGATGAAACTTGAAGTCGAACACGTACTCTCGACTAAATTCCTTGGGATGTACCTAGATAGAGGGCTGACATGGAATTCTCACGTTGACAGTGTCTGTTCAAAGCTGTCTTCAGGCATTTATGTTCTGAGGCAGCTCTCCAAATACTGCCCAATTCAGGTACTGATGACTGCATATTATGGAATAATCTACCCACATCTCTCGTACGGAGTGATCTTGTGGGGAGGTTGTGCAAAACACACATTTTCAAAGAATTTTCACCCTGCAGAAAAAAGCAGTTAGAATAATTGCAAAACTTCAACAGAGAGAGTCGTGCAGACCAGTATTCAAAAATCTCAAACTGTTGACGCTTCCCTGCCTCTATATTCTGGAAACAACTCTTTTTTTCAAATCAAAATGCGAGGTCATAAGAGGTAGTGACGTACACTCTTAAGACACTAGAGGCAGGAATAACTACCGTACTGGAAGACACAGGACGGTGGCTTATGAACGATTGCCTTCGCAGGCAGGAGTTCAGTTCGTCAACAAATTACCAAATTCGATAAAAAATGCCACAATGCCTAAGGGATTTAAAACTCGTCTGAAAACCGCGCTAATCTCTAAAGCTTTTTATAGTACAGACGAGTTTATGGCAAACGATTGGGGGACCACCTAATTGGCTAGCCATGTGATTAGAGTGGGAAAATTGTGTAATGAATGAGAATTTGGGTGAATGTAAAACTGTAAGTCTGAATGAGAGCCACTGTAGTGATGAGTGCAAAATTGTAGCTTTAAAATGTTATGACGATTGCGATGCAATTTGTATTGTTTTTATGCAATAAAACATTGAATTGAATTGAATTGTCATAACAGTGCGACCAAACAAACGAACTGAACCGACCAATCACCACGCGCGGAGTTAGAATTTAACTGTGTTTAGCAAGAATTTCAAATTCCAATTCTAGTAAATGTTTTTACGTGACAACGTCTTAAATTAGGTTGCGGCTCGGAGTCACTCATGAAAAAGTGTAACACCCGGTAACGTTACGATGCCCGTCCAGTGGGTCCGCCGCACGGGATCCGCACGGGATAAAGCAGATAACTGTGGGTCCGCCGCACGGGATAAAGCAGATAACTATGTTTATTCGTGAAAATGTGGAGTGCTTAGATTCGTCATTTACAACAACTACAACAATAAAGGTAAATAATTGTACACTGATATTTCATTATCGTAAACTATGATTGATTGATTAATTGTTAGATTGACACAAAAGTTGAGAAACTGAGTTTATAGGTTATTTCATACTATTGACAAATGTTGATAGTGTTAAGTAAATTATTAGTTTAAATCACTCTGCAATCAATCGTAATTCAGTCGATTGAGAAGAAACAGCGCGTATTGCTAGTCAAACATTTAAAATAACAAATTATAACCTCTAACCTGTCATAACAGTGCGACCAAACAAACGAACTAAACCGACCAATCACCACGCGCGGAGTTAGAATTTAACTGTGTTTAGCAAGAATTTCAAATTCCAATTTTAGTAAATGTTTTATTCAACTTTACCATTTACAATAACAAATTTTAATTGATTTCAAATTATGTACAATGTTTTAGTAAACAAAATATATTTCTATAGTTAAAATTTGTGCAATTCTTTATTTTCATTCAATTCCTTGTTCCTATTGTGCAATTTAATAATATTCATATCAATAAATATTCTACCGAGGAAAAAGACGTTGTCACGTAAAATCTTCGCCCGTAAAACCGACTTTACAGGCAACCATAATTTTTTTTTCAAGTAAAAAAACATACAGACAGGACATACGGAAAACAAAAAGTGACAAACCAATATTTACATATAGATTTTCTGTAATCTCGATCCATGGAACAATAACCTAAAATTTGTAGTGAGTGTTTTGAAATAATTTTTTAGCCTATAATTTGTCCCAACACTAAAACTTCAATAAAAGTAAAACAAATATAACCACTCACACATTGAAATACAGATTTTGAAAGGAACATTATATTATGCCAAAAGTACACTGTTTACATATTTTGGGTCTAAGATTACAACTTGTACTTACGAATTGTAGTATCTTTCATACTTACCAACTTAATTGTAGTATCCGAACGTTTGTCTGATTGTGTGGGTGACTTCAATACACGTACGGTGTGAAGGAGAACCAGCTGGAGGGCTAAGCTCATATTGCAGCATATTGTCTGTATGTCCTCTTGAGTAAATATAATAAGGTCCAGCTTCTACTAGTATTAGCTCGCTGCTTCTTAAAGTTTATACCGCAATGTGGAAGGCTGTTTCAAAGTCGAAAAGCATTGGCATCAGATTGATTGAGCACTTAAACTATGTTTATTTTTAAGCACACATACAATGCTTTGTATAAAGTACATTTTGTAATTTATTTGTACAGATTAACGCTTACAGAAACCAATTAAGCTAAATTAGAAGTTGTATTAGTTACGCACGTTCACTATCGTCAAACAAGGGGGGAAGGGTTGTATATTGACCCTTCAATCAAGGGTTACAATCATTTTATACAGGGTGACCATAAAGTTTTCTATTAAACTAAACAATTTTATTTTAGGTTAATAAACGTTACCAACAGTCCTATTTGGCGTACTGTACAGTCTGTCTTGTCTATATTTGTTGATATGGAATAAAATTTTATCGTGAAATTTGAAAAAAAGGTAATTAACATTAATAATTCAATTAGTGTATTTTAAGTGAGATAGGGCGCTCAGTAAAAATATTTAGCGTATGGTTATTATTAGGTCGTAGTGAAATAAAATTGTTATGAAAAGGTTAATCTGAAAGTAATTATTTTTTATTATTGTACGCTTTTTATGAAATAAATATTTATTATTTGAGTTATTACGGTTGGAAAACTTTTTATGGCTACCATTTTGAACCTTGACATGTCAATTGTTTTAAATTATAAATACTTGAATATTGAATATCTTAAATCAATTTCAAGATATGAATTTCAACTCAAATTACACACAGGTGTACAGGACGGTAAAACTAAGCATTATACTTGACTATACTTGATGTAACATATATAACTTATTTGTACCTGACAAGTCAGATGGTGGAGTTTGATAGAGTAATATATGGACATCCTGTTTACTATTGTACGAGTTTGATTTTTGTGACACATACATACAAACTTGGAATACGAATGGAAATCTGCTCGTGTATGAGGCATTTTTGAATAAAAATGCAGCTCTTATAAAACGACAACCTTACAAAGATTATTATAACGAGAAATTAAGGAACGTTTACCTGAAGTTAATTGAAATTAAGTGCTTTGCCCTTACACTGTATCTATATATCTATAAATATACAGGGTGACAATTAAGTCTGGAACCTCTTTTTAAATTTTTAAACCACAATATAAAAAAATACCAAAGTTCACACGTGCTTACTGGTGATAGTAACGCACACATCTGCCCAATTACCGACCGGATAATCCCTTTGGGGGACGGTCTACAAGGAGTCACATTGATTTTAGTTTTTCATATTTTACAACTAAAAATTGCTTACCGGAAATGTGGAATTGTAAGACTATAATGTAAGCTAAGAATTAGTATATCACTGTCTTAATGAAGTGTTCAATCATATTTTGAATGATTATTTATCATATGGAAATCACAACAGAATCCATATCACAATGTAAAAACAAAAGCAAGCTAATTGAACCAACAATAGGAGTAGACGCTAGCCAAAGTTTTCCAATTAAAGTTGTCTGTGCAGGGCATTGTGTTAATCGTCGTTGTGTTATTGGGAGGGTAAAACAAATTGTGTTTTACATTTTGTTTTTTAATTTATGAGACTGAAGTTTTGGCTGAATCAATTAAATTATATTTAATATTATAGTGCAATGGCGCAATACTGTTTTTATTATCCTGATTGTGAAACACAATTTAGTTTTACAATACAAAAATCCAGGTGTAAATAAATAATTTTTCTCTTTCATAAACAATCACTTTGAAATAAGCTTTGACAAAAACTTGTTAGTTAGAAATTGAAAGTTCTACAGATTTTCTACTTATACAATTCTTTTACTATTTCTCACATCTCTATACCTCTACTCGGAAAACCAATGCCTAGCTCTGTGATATTTTAGTCATAAAACAGCAGCCATAGAGCAGCGTGGGTGTGATCATTTCTTCTAGTGATACTTAGGCTTACGCTTTTACTACTCCATAGGGACTAGATCCGTAACTGCACGTTAGTGGAAAGCCTCATTCGAGAGGTTGAAACAAATGTAATTTCTGCCTGCCTGGCTTTCAGTCTCTCTGTCCGAATAATATCTTTAAACAAACTAATCTATAGACTTCAAATTTCACTTGAAGATTTATATCTATATAGGTGTTGTTCAACCTGAGTTCAATAGTGATGGATGGGATTTGGGATTGAACGTTAGCGAATATTATTATATTTGTCATGACGGCAACGACAAAATAGCAAAATAAAAAAAGTTGTAAAAAACCTCAGTGCAATCATAAATGAGATTTTAACATGTGTATAGCACATGTAGCCTAACTACTTCAACATATACAAAATCATATTTTGGTGACTTGGTAAGTAGACTGTAAATATTCAAATACTAATATGAAACCCAATGTAATGAAACAGAAATGTGCATTGTACAGTATCACGTGGCAAGATATATCGAGAAAGTTTATATTTTTAAACGGTTGTATGAATTTCATTTCTACGTAGACAAGAATGAGAGAATATGGACAATGCATGTCCGACTATAGAAGTTCTCTCAGCATCATTGGACCCTATCGCTCAGTAAGCTGACGTGTCTGGGTGATGTAATAATTTCGTTCTTGTATGATGTCTGACTGTCTATATCTGTCTGTATCAATAGTAAATTAATTGTTATCTGTTTAATAAGAGGCCACCAAAGAGTTGGTAAGTTTCACAGAAGGCGCATGCGTATCGTTGGAGCTTCTGAGAACGAGGTGATTGGATATAATAAAAACTCAGAAAATACTCTCCAAATCTCTTTGCATAGCTACGACAAGTAGTGTTGGAGATGAGTTGAGCATGAATCCGAGAATAAAGAAAATTGTCTTAATAAAAGAGTGAGGAAGCCTCACTTCTTGGACTTTTGTATATATAAAAATTCTCATTGTATTTATTATGTCTTAGCATTATTCACTGTGACATTTAATAAACCCAATGTCACCTAACTGTACGTATTTATTAATATACGCGTCCATCTGTTATTGTTAACATTCTGCTATCAATTGCTAGTTAAAACATTAAAAGCTATATATAACATCTAACTATCAACAAAATCCGAGAGTCACTAAAAAAAGGTTAGAAAATCTGTTGTTTCATGAAAAAATACTACGTTTGTGAAATTAAGTGCGGTCACTTAAGCACCAAGCTTTCATTCTTTCTTTATCATATATAACATTCAAACCTTTAACGTGTTAGACGAAGATATCGGATTTCGTCTGAAGTTGGTCTTTATTAGAACGTATAAAAGAATTCCTTAGTATTAAACTTCATTAGTATTAAACTGTAATGTGTTTGATCAAAGATATGTATAGAAAAAATAATTCTATGATTTCTGTGAAAAATTGCGTTTATTTTTGTTTTTTAATCATTGTGTTATGCGTCTATTTAACCAGTTCATTGAAACTATATTTTAACCTATAGGTATTAAAATAAAATTTTCTATTCCTCTTTAGCGAGTTAAATTTTGATGACACATGCGCACTATGTCTTACTACTAGTTATATAATAAAAGAGTTTTAAATAAGTGTAATTAAAACTAATAAAGTAGATAAATTTCAAAGACCCAGTAACAACGTTACGACGAGAGTCAGGGTATCAGGGACGTGGTAAACTTATACAATACATAAACATGGCAATATCGTATCCCAATATAAATGGTTAAAACCCGGTCCCGCTAGCATGTGTTTCGTTACAGAACTTCGGACTTGACGTAATATAGTCAGTCTTTATTTGCTAAACGGTCATTGTATAACTCTATGTCTAAACATCCCACGTCCTAATTTTACACATGTGGGGCCCCACTTAAACTCGGCTGTGTTCGCTAGTCCTCATTCAACCGTTTAAGGCCTTATGGGAAATAAGAAGGGCGATTTGAACGCTAGTGGAGAGCCCTTCTAGATTACTTATTTATAACTAACATAATAATTTAAACATTTTTGACCTAAGGGGATTGACCATTTAAAGAGAGGGAAAATGTAAATAATTCTAATCCGAAAAACATGAAAAACCCAACATACATGTAAATTTAAATCACTCCAACATGTGTAAGAGGGGGGGACAAACTTACCCGAGAGGAAATTAGTTTTGACTAATAAGTTGGGCTCTTACTGTTTTAAGATAGAAGTCGTTTTAGACATATGACTATTTAAGTCTGGTGTTGTTGTGTAATAGGAGTATCTTCGCTGAAAACTGTTGGGCATTGGTCCGGACGCGTCATTATCCTTGTCTTCCATGTGGATTCTTGGTTGGTTGGAGGTTATATAATATTGATATATATAATATATATATATATATAGTATATATACTATATACTAATAAACAAAGGACAGTTACAATACATTTGAGTGGTTAATCATAATAGACTATATAATAAGTAATAGTATATATATTATAGTATATATAATTATTTAAACTTGAATAACATAAGTTCCCAGTCTTAAAACTAATCAAAAATTATGTATTTGTTATTGTATGCAACTTGCGAATCTCTCTTTTTATACAATTATTATTACAAAATTAAACCTTTTTAGGTACATGTTATTATTTTCAAAGATTTATAAAGCTAATTTTTGATTTTATATATTGCAGACGCTCTTAATGGACACGTTTCAAAAATTTAAACTCTTGTACCTTTTTTGACTGTAAGTTTGAAGCTGCGTCAGTTTATTAGGCAGTAATCTTGTGCATGTACCAGATTATTGTTTTTACCATTGATCAATCTATTAGATGAGAAATTAACCTTGGCACATTGGCAACTACTATAATAAGGCCTTTGTCCTTCCTTTACATGTTATTTTGTTTTACTATAAAATTTATACTAATTAAGATTATTGAGTTCAAGTTTATCTGCTACTATAATTAAGTTGCTAATGGCAGTGTTTTAAAGTTGAATCTACGTGACGACTGGTATATTTTGGACAGGATAAGAAATTTTCGGGACATGTTTACCATCTCATCTGTGTCTACATA
>NW_025784018.1:0-26410 GCF_021130785.1 Homalodisca vitripennis
GGATTGCACTAAACTAATTTTTAAGGTCAGAAGATTGAATAATTTCCTGTAGGTCAAATATTTATTTGCCCGTTTTCCCGAAAACCGTGATTTTCTTACATAATTGACCCGTTATCTCAGAAACTTACAAGAGATACAACTCTACAATTTTTACCACCATCCTCTTGTAGTTATTTATAAAAACTTTAACATGGGTCCTTTTTTAGTTTTATGCTTTAGTTTTTTTTTAACAGCAAAACGTATAGGATTTTTTACGGGTTTTTATGATAAAATTTAAAAAAAATCATTAAAAATGTAAATAAAACATGTTATTAAAAGGAAACCCTCGTGTAAAAATATTTATTACATGATATATAAGTACCAAAAACATTTTCACCTCTGTTTGAAGGTTATTTTTTGACGATGGCAAGGAATTTGTGACATCGGGGAAAACAGGAATTTTTTCCCGGACATTTTGCCATCGTTTAGTTTTTGATAAGGAAGACAATTCATCAATAATACGCTTTCCGAGTACATCTGACGAATCTGCATCTCTTCTAACAATGTGGTAAAGAACTAAACCTCAATAACCCATTTCAATGTACAAACTAGGTTGAAAATAAACAAAATCTTACCAAAGCGGTTGTGAGCACGCCTAACGTCAGGAATCACAACCACCATGTTGTTTGTCATCTTCACATACTCTATAAACATGCACTTTAATAAGAAAACTATACACAATACTAATCATTTTAAGACTGAACTACGGAGATACAGGTACTCATTACGTCTTCATTCGTTCGACTAACCACCTACGAGCTGACCAGAGGGGCACTAGGTCAATGGTAATCGTCACGGCAGACCAAAACATGATGGTGGAAATACAAAGGAAGGGGGAACAGGAATAGGGCCCTTTCTGTTATGGTTCATGTCGAGATGAACGGATTCTTAAAAACTATATTGATAGACCTTCCGCATTGGTTTTATTACAAATTTTATTTCCTTCCTTTTATTATTTCCGCTATCCTTGGTTTTTGTCTGCCCGTGACGATTACCTATACCAACCCTATAAAAATTAACAAATAAACTCTTAAGCATGATGTCAAAATGTTCAAATTTAACAAAGAAAACACTGTCGAATATTACTATAGTTCATGAGCCCGAGTGCTGGCATATTTCCCCACTGAAATACAGCAGAGAGGTTCGGACGGGTCATGTGACTTCATAGTATCTACGAAACCCGACTTGTAATTGTAATCTGGCCATCGATTGAACATTACTATTGTACAAGTTTATTGTCACCACAAATGGCCTGGAGTTACAAATAAATACAAATCCAACTTCAATTTGTTTAGTCAACTCTTGTTACTAAGGTTTTCCAAAACCAAGTGCAAATTAAATTAACTACTATAGTTTTGCAACTAGGACGATTTGGAAGGCGAACTTAAAAATTAATTACAGTCACATTAGTGTTTATGGATAATTGAATATTAAAGCGCAGCGGATAGACACAGCTAGCAGACTTTTATAATGTGGCAGTTTTCACTTATTTTCACCTGTCAGCCGCTTCTTAGCTACGGTGGGAATAATTTTTGGAGTTCTTCCATTTAGATTGTGGGAAAGGAAGAGTTTCGTCAAGACCGAAGAGCGTATAACTCGCGGGCTCACTCATTATGAATTCTCTTTCTTCTTTAGGTTTTTATTTTTATTAACCCTTACATCCTCCCCTTCTAATCTTCAAGTCGAGTTCAGTTTACCCACGTGACACGTAAAAAACTGTTTAATGAGAAATAATATTAGTAGAGGACCCCACGCGTTTTCTTACCACCTATAATACTAATTTCAAAAGCAGTAAAATAAAGGGTTTGATATAAACAATAATATTTATATATTAAAACTAACTCCATAAACGCTTATCCATTTTTATTTCATTAAAGAGTATTATTTCTTATATTTTAGTCTTCCTCTTAATAACCAGTTATATACTGATAATTGACATAGGAACGTAATCATGGGAACTAATTATTAAAGATTGATTAGTAATTAACAAAGTACTTACCCCACCAGGATTCAAACTCGAATTCTTACAAGTTGGTTCTGAGCTGGTGTGCTGCTAACTGCAACACAAAATCCATAATCTTATTATGAATGAGTAAATTATTTTATAATCAGGACTAGTTACAAAATGTTTTATTAAAATGGACCGGAACATTATTATGTTATTCGAGTGAAGAAATAAAAACTTATAAACACCGATTTAATAATTTAAATAAGAGAATTACCCACAAGAAAATTAATTTCCCATCGGAATTCGAACCAAAATTAGCATTAAACATATATATATGCTGTTTATATTATACATTATACATTTGTATGGGTGCATGATATTGTTTATACACTCAATATAGCTCGACAGAGAGCCAGGTAATTTAATTCACCTGACAACATTCCAAAACGAATTCTGGTCGGAGCATGTGTGTTGTTATGTAAAAGAGTAGTAAACATGGCAAACAATTTCCTTGGGAACTGAAAGTAAGAGCCCTTGCAGCAATGGCTCGAGGTACGAGCTTAGCATTCGGTAAACATCCAACGGTTGTGCAGGAATGCTTAGATATGAACCCACCGGACCTCGTTGTTGTTATCCATAAAAATAAATATACATGGATCCAAATTTTAAATATAAATAACGGTCGACATATTATTGTAACAAAAACCCCCCCCCCCCCCCCCCCCCCCCCCCCCAAAACACATGGATGTTTTTTAGTTAATTTTATTTAATAACAATCCTTAACCCATTTATTAATCAGGTAGGCTCAAGTTTTTATTATTTTATATTGTATCATGGCAATAAACTTAGACTTTATGGGGTAACATTTTTTTATTTTTAATTCTTTGCTGAGATTTTAAGGATGCCTTAGGGTTTACAAATCCTCGAATACAAACCTTTAGTTACATCATACAAAGTTTTGAACTTTGTAAATGATAAAGGTACGGGAAACTATACTGTAAAATTAAATAATTTTCTGTCAACAACCGTTGGATAATATGTTATGGAAAATCATATGTCAAAATCTTAAATATTGAGTGTTACTTTTTAAAATGTCTTAATTTTTATAGGAGATGTCCGATCCCCATTAGCCTTATCCCTGGCCGTCCTTCATACGCCACTAAACTGATAAAAAAACATGCAAACAGTCACAGACAGGATTTTGGTAAACCTGCGCTATCTCTCAAAATCCCTAAAAGATTAAATTTTAACCGTTTTTTTTTGTTGGGCGCATTTTACCAAAATTTTTTATAGAAATTATTTTTAAATTTTCACGTTTTTTAAGTTTATTTCTCTTATGTTCAGATAGCTAAAAGAAGGCATTATTACTTCACATAAATGTATGTTTTGAATATGACATAAACGAATTGCAAATAAATATTATCAGTATTATCCTTGATTAATAAATCCGTTAACAGGTTTTGAGATTTCAAACATTTATTGAATGCTTATAAAAACAGTAATATCTATCAATAGGATCTTCAAGTTAACACTTGGAAGAGCTCTGATGATTGTACAAAAACCAATTTGTTTGATTCCAAACTCGAAGACGCTACTGACACAGAAATACGTTTCCGTAGGAAAGTCGAATCATCAAGTATAGCTGTAGGGAGCACTTGTGAGGGTTTAGCTCGGAAACCTCCTCCAATCAACCAATCCAAATTTAACCCAGATCACACAAGCGCATCCGAGGAGCTGATACAGTTCAATAACTTCATTTTTAACTTTAAATAAATTATTTAAACATTTAATATTTCATATATGAAAGCGTACGAGTATTCTACAAATACGTATAAACGTAGCTAAATATAAATTTCAATTTAGTATTAACAAGTATTTTAGTTTTTAAGAACAAAGCTCTAGAGGAAGGCTCAACGTATAAATGGCTTCTTTTAATAACCGTGCCGTATTTTTCACTATAGAGGAAACTAAATAATAAATAGGTCATTATGTTTGAAATTTTATTTGAAAAATTAAATGGGATTAAAGTACATTGTGTATTAATAAAGGGATAGACGTAGCAGCACGTTTATCTACATGATTGCCAGTAAAGTTGAGATTTATGTCAATATTGTGTTTTTATGTATATTCAAAATACACAACCAATTTTGATCATGGCGTATTAACCTCACGAAAAAAAATTATTGGTAGGCAATAACAATAATAATAATAACAGTACAAATTGATTATTTTTATTGCAAACTGTGTCTCATGGGTATCGAAATTCAATCACAGATTTCGAATAAAATCGGTTGACTTGTGTTTAGTGACATATCCAATATCTCTTCACAAAAACAGGCGAGATTTCCCCAAAAAACCAATTTTAACTCATATCACTAATAATTCGCCATGAGGTCTAATTTTATCAAAATGATTTTGTTTAATCAGATGAATTATATTGGTCAGAACCTTCAACAAAATTAAAGTGTATTGCCAAAAAATGTGTTACTGTAAATTGAAACAATTGATAACATGTTTTATGAACAAAATAATGAACTTGTACTTAAGGCTTAAAAATGTTTAGGCTATTAATAATTTCACAAGGTATCGAGATGTGTAGCGATTTGAAAACAGAGAACATATTATATATAGCTACATGGGTTCTTTCGTAGACTACGTTGAAACTATGATTCAACCTTACCTGTGATATGTGGCCAAACTAGTATATAATTCTATAAGTAATATATTGAACGATGATCCGTCCCTACTAATAATGTATGCTGTTAAAACTATGATCTATATGCTGTTAATAAATTAACGGAGGATATATGTATTCCATGCTTCCAAATGTCTCATCAACATCCAAACCAAATCAATAGCAAGTGAGATTGACGATATATAAAGTCTAATTCAACAAGAATAAATATCACTCGAACTAGTACAGTTGCATAAATTATCTTAATGTATGTTCGTCTGAATGGTGTTATGAATTCATTACGTTAGTAAAAATATAACACCAAAATCAAAACTAATATGTTATACATGCGTTCAAAAGAAAATTCGAAACACTTTTAAAATGACTTCATTAGCAATCGTAATGTAACCAAGTGTGCAGGATTGAATTTTGCAAAATGTTCATCGCTCATAAAACAATGTTCATTTATACGATAAAGGATAATTCAAAATATTACAACAAATCGTTATTTGTTAATATTAAGTAAAATATGTTATAATAAAACGTATAATTTCACCTTATTAACGTTATTATTATACATTTTATAAATCGCAATAGTTATTATTTTGTATAATTATACTTATTCTTAGTGGTAAACATATCGTTTGGCATATACTTGTGTTTTCAAGATAGTTCAAAAATGTAACAAATAAATTTCCCTTGAACAATTTTATCTTCCATAATTAACAAGATGTTGAATATGTATGTATATATATACATATTATATATATATATATAATTTTATATAATATATATATATATATATATATAATTATATACATATAATTATATGTATACATATATATATATACATAAAAATATATATACATACATATAGCGCTATAATTATGTATAATATAATTATTATAATTATGCGATATAATTATGTATAGAATATGTATGTGTACATATATATATATACATACATACATATATACATACTGCTAGAAATATTTTTAAAATAGTCAAAGTTTTATATGAAGACCTAAAAAACAGATAATGCCAATGAAGTAGCGAACGGACTCAAGAAGCAGAAGCCAGTCTAACTATGGTTTTCTGTCTGACTTTTAATTTCTAAATGCTTCAAAACTCGAAGCAGAACGAGGATATAAATTATAAAACACTTTAACCATACTTAATTAAAGTGTAGTAATACAATCATTAACAAAATAAAAACATAATAATTTAGTTTTATTTAAAAGGTGAAAATAAATATACGTTATTTTCACGTTATTTCCGTTAAAAAGAAAAGGGTTTAGTTTTGGGATAGAATAAATTAAAATTTGAAAATACAAACTAAATTATACATCTATAGAATTAATTTAACTGGTTGGTATTTTTAAACTAATAGATTTACGTATCATTGATATTTTAATTTAATACTTTGAATATATGGATTAACGATATTTTTTAAAGTTTGACGTTTTAATATTGGAAATGTTTGTTTTGTTGTTGTTAAATTGCTTAAGAAATGAATTGGATGATGATTTAATCTCGTCCTAACACAATCATTTGTAATCTAGGTAAACAGTCTGGGAGGATTAAATATTCTCAACTGCAGCCTGCATCCCTCTCCCTCTTTAGTTGGAGGCGCGTTTCCGTCATAATGTTTAATGACTTAATTAGTTTTTACGGCCTAGCCCTAGACGGGGACATAAAAGCTTCATCCCTGTCCTGCATTTTATCTCGCAAGAGTTTGAGAATTTTTATTGATAAATTACAACAAAATTAAAATAAGTGTTCCTAAAGTATTACAACCAGCACTTAGGTAAAACGCTGTCTTAAATGGTTAAAAATGTTTTTTTTATGGAACATAATATAGGTTTAAAACAAAATAACCGTAAACATTTTATGGTTTGTGTTATATATATAAAGTATTTTCATATACAAAAGCAAACCCATTGAATTACATAAGACGGAATTACAAAGTATTGTGTAAGGCGTTTTGAATAAGTCTAGCGACTTACTTTACAAAAGTATACTAATGACCTGCCTCAAGAGAAATGTATTCTAATGCACCAAAAGCTATCTTCCTTGTCCCATAATTTATCATTGAAAGTACATGTAATTCTTATCCGCCTCAATATATTATTGGGTATTTGGCAGCTAGTACTGAGTACTATATCCATAAAATCCAATGTCTTTTTACAATCATTATGATTTAGGGGAAAAAAGATATACATCATTATACTGCGTTGAGTGCACATTCCTTTTTACTCAAACAATCCACTGTTATATATTATTTCAATTTCTGTTTATGCCTGAAATATGGCTAAATAGTAACATAATCGTGTGTCTTCTCTTTTAAGGCATAAACCAAATTTCCTTGTTTGGAATATTTAGCTAACCTACCATTTATTCAATAAGGACCAAAGGATTATGTTAAAATAACATAGGTTTAATACAGTTTTATAAATATTCATCTTTATATATATAAGATTCGTTCCACTTGTAACAGTTGTGACTACGAAAGTGACCGATAAAGATCATACTCGTTTAGAAAAATTTAATCCTAAAGGAGTATCATTTTAATTTATGGTAGCGGTTTTTTGATACAGTGTGAACTAGAAAACCTAAAACATGAACAAAATATTTGTATTAAGCATATTTTTCACATGGACCAAAATCGAGTTTAAAGATGGTGCATATGCCACTCTATGTGATTTAAGCTGAGCATTAGTGAACATTTTCACATTAATTTTATGTTAACTTGGTGGTAATGGAATAATCTCTGACGAAGTAGATTTTTAAGCAAACTAATTATAATCATAAGGTAACATTAAAAAATATTACAAATTAACATATGTAGTCTAATAAAATTAGATGTCGACGTGACATTGTACATTTAACCTCGACCAAGTCTGTTACGTGATATTTGGCGTGGCGTATTTCTACTGTGTAAGTATTATTTTTTATGATTTTTCGAAACGTGAACATTTAGTAGAACACTAGTTTTTACAATATATTTCACCTTACAATCCAATGTGAAATGGGAAGATTTTAATGGGAACTTATCTATACATATCCACTCATGCTCTAAACAAAAGTCAACCAAGGAATCGTTTTCTATAATGAAAGGCAAAGATTTTAACTTGTTAAATACATTGGTTTAATTTTGATTGTAGACAATTGATTAATAAACATTGCAGTGACACAATAGGCACTATTGTAACCGGCATTAGGTCGGAAACCATTCCGTAAATCTCGCTTTTTACATTTGGGGAAATATGTCAAAAATGAATGCAGTATTTAAACATTTTGTTTGAAGAGAGGTCTGGCGAATTCGGAATCGAGACGACGCGGACGCGACGAAGCCACTCGCTGGTAATGAAATCATTCGGCACAACGTGCGTCAGTAATTGCGTTCGTGTCGTGCGCCTCCGTGCACAGCACAAGCTAGATTGGATAAGGCAGTTTGTCGCCAAAGGTTCCGTTGGGTAAATTCACCTCGTCAACATGTGACATGCCATCATAAAAACTTGAACCACTTCATAAGATAATCTGTAAAATTCAGTACGTAGTATTTGCTGATCAAATAAAACAACCATATTTGTAGATTATGAACTAAAATTTAGAAAATATTTATTACAAATTAGATTTCTCTTACCTATACATTACGTGAATATATTCTTACAAGTTAATAATAAGTAATTCTATGAATCTAGAAAACATTTCTGAACATTAATCTTCTTTTTAATGCTGTTAAACAACTTCAGTTTTTATTCTTTAAATTAAGTTATTTTTTAGTCTTTACGATTGTATAATCTATATTAAATATATTTGAGACCTTTTATAACTTATAGGACTGGTTACATTCAACCATTTAACTATGTGATAGTTTAGTATATCTTGACACAGGTTGTTTCTAATGAAAAATTAGGCTTCGAATTTTTGTATTAAAAAATTATCAAAAATTTAAACTTTTAATTGAAAGCGTTAAGTTGAAAATTGCCTGAATCAATATAGGATTACCAACAAATAGCAGTTCACAGGTGTACAGTGCTATTTATTACGGTCGGGATCATGGCTACAATTAGGTGAGTAGAGGTAAACTGCTTTACAACTCGTGTAAAGTTAGGCAATTTGAAGGGGTGTTTGTAGCAGTAATTACAGTTTAAATAATTCTGAGTTAAGAAATAATGAATCACTCCTTCTTCGATATTTATTTAGGCATAAAATATTAACAATTTAGATAATTTAGTTAATTTGTATTGTCATTGACTAATTTTATAACAAATTATAGTCCATTACTTAAGAATAAACATTCCATATTTTTGGATGATTGAAATAAAAAGTCGTGTACAAATAAAGTCCAAAAAACCGATTAATTATCTATTGTTTTCATTTCTTACGTTTCGTAAAACGGTATTAGACTAGGACCTAACACCGCAATAAATTCTTCCAGATCGAAATATTGCTTACACAATTAGCTTCTTGAAATATTTCGATCTCGTAATGGAGAAATTAAATTAGTTAATAAATGTTAAAGAAAACTGCCTATAATAAGCAATGATCTATATAATGGACAGAAAGGGAGATAGGTGGTTTGAGGCTGAAGATTTTAGGTAATTAAAAGCTCTCTTCATTGTGTTGAACTTGACGTTTCGTTTTGTTATTTTTAATGCTTCGCTTATCACCCTAGGATAACAGTACAAAATTCTCACTAGTACTTTATTTTGTCAAAATCTGTTGCATGTTTGGTCTTGAAAACTGTCTGCTATGGCCATTTTTTGCATCTTGGCGTTTCGTGTGTGTTTAATATATCTACTAAATTTTATGATACTAAACATTTTATGTGCCCATTATAGATTGAGTCACAGCTGTATGAGACTCCCATGGTAAACAGTGGAATCTTGTCCTTTACTTGTCTTATTCAGTTCTTCAACTATTGGGCTTGGTATCAACTAAGGAGGTTTTTGGTGTGTATTTTCCCTAATTTCGCTCGTTAAATGTATCTTACAGTACATGTACAAAATATTGATTAGTTGAACGATCGTCATTATGACTTTGATCTAAAATGTGGCATATTGATCTAGAATAAAGACATTTCTATACTATTATTATGTTTGATTTTCTCTCCGAGCATTGATCCCGACTATCATTGTTTTTTTAAATGCCTAATTTATCTAAATATTATTTTATGCATTATTCTGTTGTGCTTTGAAATATACCAAACAGTTAACTATTTATATTTGATGTAGTTTAATAGTTTAATATTTCCTTAAAACTATTAAACTACATCAAACAGATCCTTTGTAAATAAGTGTAACGTGCTTTTCTGCACGGAAGTTACAGATAAATTGTTTGATTTGAAGGGTGATTCTAGGATAAAGTCTGCCAAGAGCTGCCACGTCCGCACCGCGTCGTACTGCGTCTTGTAGATAAACTCCCGATCGCCATCGGAAATGCTTCTCTGTCATGCAATTTGGGGTCCAATCACAATGATAGGTTTTAATCAAACTATCAATTTCAAGCATGAATACATATTCTTCAATATTTGTGAGGATCTTTTTAAACGACTACATCCTTCGTAGCCATATTGGCGAAGAGTAAATATTAAGTAAACACAATGTACTTAAACTTACGTAATTGGAGTCAAGTTTATGAGTCAATTAGTCTGTAGGCCTTTTAATTAAAAGCGTGTATAAAAATCTTCTTACAAAATCTAAATATATTACTTTAACATCTTTAATTGACTAAAGATAGCTCACCACAATGAGAACAAAATACGTTCAATGTTTTGTGTAAGCAATATTTCAACGTGATAAGTACAGAATATATATATATATATATATATATATATATATATATATATAAGTAGATATGAATGTAAGGGTTCTAGCTCACTTTTGGGACAGACAGAAAATCAACGTAAAAATACTGTTTAAAGGACAATAAACTAATCTGTAACTCACGAATGAAAAATTAACCGAATCTATAGCCGTTTTTACTGTTCATTGTAGGCTTCTACATTTATAAGCTGTTTTAATGAAAAAAATCCAGAAATCTTCGAAATCTTTATTCTACAAAGTTAATTGTAACACAGTCTTTTATCTTTAATAGTCTTCTTTCCAGTAACAACCAAGTGTAATTTTTCATTTTTATTCAATTCTTTAATCTTTTTTTCATCCAAAACAGTCAAAAATCTGTTCGGTAAGTGTACTTTATAATCTTCCAACTCTGGCAATTATTGTAAGCCCGAATTTATCTTTCATTTTATCCAATGTCACAATTTTATACTTCTTATTTTCTTCTAAATCAATCAATTTCTTATATTCTTTGAACTTTAAATCACCAACCTCATTTAATTCCTTTAGTAGCTCCATTTACATAAGAAAAAAAATATTGAAAAAATAGTATTATAGAATTTAAATTACCTCCTACAAACCAATTATAGTACTATTTTGTCCTATAATTATACTATTTTTTCAATAATTTTAAGTCTTAGTTTACAGATTTTTATATAATAAATAGAAGAATCCATCACTGTTTCACCAGAAATTGTGCTGATTTCTGTCAAATTCAAGTAAAAAATCATTACTTTTTCAAATTCTAAAAATATTGAAAAAATAGTATTATAGAATTTAAATTACCCCCTACAAACCAATATAGTAATAAAAGTACTTTTATTACTATAACTATACTATTTTTTCAATAATTTTAAGTCTTAGTTTACAGATTTTTTCTATAATAAAATAGAAGAATCTACAGCTGTTTTACTACAATTTGTGCTGATTTGTGTAAAATTCTAGTAAAATTCTCCACTTTTCAAAGTGTTAGTTAAACAAATTTTTCTTCTTTAAATAGAAGAATCAAAGGCTGTTTAACCATAAATTGTGCTGATTTTTATCAAATTTTGATAAAAATCCTTAGAAATCTACTGAATTATTGCTATTTTTCAGCTTAATAAAAAGATATTTCACTAAATAGTAAAACTTGGCACATTCAAATTTTTGCTCTTTAAATATGGAGCGGAAAAAGATAGAGTGCCCGTACTGCAAAAAAGATGTTTTTGAACATCATTTTACCCGACATTATAAGTCAAAGAATCATCTGAAAAAATAAAGATATTTATGAAAAAGAATTAAATTATTTGAAGACTTGGGCTAAAGAAAATCAAATTGCCGATCACCAAAACATGTTATAATATAGAAAAATTGCGTGAACTAAAGAAAAATTTTAAGGAAAGTAAAAAAGATCTCAATCTATTTAAAGATGAAAAAATTCAATCAATCGCTGAGAAATTGTCCATTGAAACAAACGATAAAACTAAGTCTGAAATTATCGAAGAAATTGACAAAAACTCTTAATGAGAAACCCGAAAATATCATTGATGTAGAAGTTTTATCCTCTATCCATGGTCTTTTCAAGCAATACATTTTAACGAATTTAAATGAAAATTTCATGTCAATTTACAAATATCTTTCTATTTTGCGTCCAGAAATTAAAAGTTTAATCGAAAAATTTCAAGAAACCGTTAAAAATATGAAGGGCTATCTCTCTTTAGAATGCGAATACGAACGTACTTTAGTGAACGGTGAAACACAAACTTGTCCAATGTACTTTACTATAAAAGCAGACGAAATCTTTGACATAAACGACTTTATTACTAAGCAATTTAATAAATTAACACATCGAGAACAGACAAATCATCCAAATCGAGGTTCTGGATGGACATTTAAAAACGCTGTAGGTAAACAACTGATTTTGAGCCTTAATAAACACGAATTTATGAACGCAGGATCATATATCGATTTACCAAAGAAAATCAAAGATAAGAAAGCTTGTATAAATATCAAAAATAAAGATGATTATTGCTTTATTTATTCTATCCGATGTGCTATTGAAAAACCTGAAAAGAATGCTGATAGAGCAAAAACAATACGAACAATTTGTAAATGACGAGATATTTTCAGGTTTCGAGTATCCAATGTCTTTAAAAGATATACAATTATTTGAAAAACGAAGCAGTAAAGCAAAGTATAATTATCCGGAAATGTCTGTAAATGTCTATAGTTTTGATGAAAAACTCAATATTGTTCCGTTGCAAATTTCAGAAGTTTATGACGCCAAATTAGAAATCAATTTATTGTATGTAAAACAAGATGAAAAATCTCATTATGTTTTGATAACAGATTTAAACAAACTTGTATTTTCTCAGTTATCTAAGTGTAAAAATAAAAAATTTCTATGCAGAAGATGTTTAAGCCATTTCTACAAATCTGGAGATTTAACAGACCATTTAGAAATTTTGTAAAAATCACGAAGTTTGTAAACCAGTTATGCCATTTCCAGGTCAAACAACTAAATTTACTAATTATCAAAAGAAGTTTAGCCATCCGTACGTTATTTATATGGATTTTGAAAGCATATTAGAGAAGATTCCCACATGCAAAAACAATCCGCAAAAATCGATCACAACCAAGATTCAGAAGCACATTCCATATGGTTTTACTCTATACTTAGTGTCTAATGTGACCAATCGTATGTACAAGCCGATATGTTATCGAGCAAAAAATGAAGAAGATTTGCCAAATGTTCCTGCAAAATTGTTTGAAGAACTTAATAAATTATCGAAATACATAGCTAAAAAGTATAATTCTAAGAATAAAATACCTATGAAATTGACCGAAGAAGAAGAAATTGCATATCAAAATTCAAATCTTTGCCATATTTGTGAATGTGAGGGTTTTGATAATCAAACAAGAAAAAAAGTACGAGATCATTGTCATTTAACAGGTAAATTTCGAGGTGCTGCTCATTTATCTTGTAACTTGAATCTCAAATTTCCTCAAAATATTCCCGTTTTCTGCCACAATATGTCATGTTACGATACTCATTTGTACATAAAAGAATTGGCTAAACAATATGGAAACGTTGATTTTGATCGCAAACACCGATGAGAAATATATAAATTATTCTGTAAATTCTGGATATGGGTATGAGTTTGAAGATGATAAACCAAGAAAGTTCATCAAGTTTTCTTTCGTAGATACGTTCAGATTTATGGCATCGTCTATAGAAAAGTTAGCTAAAAACCTCAAAAAAGATGATTTCAAGCATACAAATCATTTTATACAAGATGGTCTGAACGCAATTCTAGATAGACAACCAAATGACGAAGGACGAGATTTTTAAAATTCTATCTGGAAAAGGAATATTTCCCTATGAATTTATCGATAGTATTGAAAAACTTGATTACACAGAAGAATTGAGAATTCAAGATTTCTATTCACTTTTGACAGATGAGAGCATATCTGAGAAAGATTTTCAACATTATTTAGCTGTTTGGAATAAATTAAAAGAGAAAAATCTAGGAAATTACTCCGATCTCTATAACATTCAAGATGTTCTATTGCTCGCTGATATCTTTGAAAATTTTAGGAATATTTGTTTGAATTGCTATAAACTTGATCCAGCACACTATCTAACAGCTCCCAGTCTTGCATGGGATGCTATGTTAAAATTAACGAATATAGAATTACAATTAATTAGTGATTATAATATGTATTTGATGATCGAAAAAGGTATTCGCGGAGGCATTTCTCAATGTATTAAACGATATGTGAAAGCAAATAACAAATATTTAAAAGATTTTGATAAGACAAAGCCTGAAAACTATTTGTTGTACGTTGATGCTAATAACCTTTATGGGTATGGCCTAATGCAAAATTTACCATATAACGAAATCAAGTGGATGGATCCAAAAACTTACACAACTGCAGAATGGAAAGAAACAATTTTGGAACTCACTGGCGACGAAGATTATGGCTATATTCTCGAAGTCGATCTAGAATATCCGAAGAATTTACATGAAAATCATAAAGATTTGCCTCTTGCTCCAGAACATTATAACAACAAACTTTGCACAAACTCTACTGGATAAAACTGAATATGTTGTTCATTCGAGAAATTTGAAATTCTATCTGGAACAAGGAATGGTGTTAAAACATGTGAATAGAGTTATTGCATTCGATCAGAAGCCTTTTATGAAAGATTACATTGATTTTAATACTAGTATGAGAACCAAAGCTACAAAGCGACTTTGAGAAAGATTTTTACAAGCTGATGAACAACTCTGTTTTTGGAAAATCTATGGAAAATGTGAGAAACAGATGTGATATTAGACTAGGAAATGAAGAATTTTCAATGAAACAAGCTAAGAAAAACAAATTTCAAATGCTTTAACATCTTTGACGACAACTGTATAGCGAGTCACATGTACAAGCAGAAAGTTAAATTTAACAAGCCAATCTACATAGGTTTTTCAGTTCTTGACCTTTCAAAATTGTTAATGTACGAGTTTTATTACAACAAATTAAAGAAGTTTGATCCAGATTTGAATCTGTGTTACATGGACACAGACAGTTACTTCCTAGAATTGAAACGTGATCCTTACAAAATTATTAAAGAAAATATAGATGATTTCGATACGAGCGATTATCCAAAAGATCACGAATGTTTCGCTACTAAAAAACAAGAAGGTAATAGGGAAATTCAAAGACGAACTAAATGGGGAAATCTTAGAAGAATTTTGTGGTTTGAGGTCAAAGATGTACTCGTACAAATATCTAGACAAAAATCCAGTTAGGTGTAAAGGAATTAAGAGAAGCGTTGTAAATAAAACAATAAATATCGAAAAACTTGAAGAGATGTTTGTTCGAAGATAAAGAAGAATTTAGGGAGATGGACTGTAATAAAAAGCTATAAACATGAATTGTATACCATCACCATAAACAAGCTGGCACTGAACGCTAAAGATGATAAGAGAAATGTCCTAGAAAATAAGATCGATACAGTACCGTATGGATATAAAGGCGAAGCAAAATCTAATATATTAGATGAGTTAAATAAACTTGGAAACTTTGACATGTAAATGGAAGATGATTTGATTCACTGCCACAAATGCAAGAAAAAAACGAAAAATATAGATTCTAAAATCGTTCAAACTCAAAACGGGTTGTATAGAATTGCTGCAAAATGTTTCCAAATGTAAGACAAATAAGAGTCAATTTATAAAGAATCCAAATGAAAAACAAGTAAAGAAAGAATTAAAGAATAAGGAAGAAATCGAGATTGAAGCTAGAGAAATTCATGCACCAGTACGAAAGAAGTTTAAAAAGAGAAAAATTATAACATTAGGAATTGACGATTTATGGGCAGCAGATTTAGTTATAATGTCTAACTATTCAGATCAAAATGATGGATTCAAGTATATGTTAAATGTTATTGATACTTTTCTCAAAATATGCTTGGTCAAGAGCTATCAAAAGAAAAAACGGCAAGGATATTTCAAAAGCTTTCGAAGATATAGTAAAAGATGCCATAAGGATGAATCACAAACCTCCAAACCTACTTCATACAGATAAGGGTTTAGAGTTCAAAAATAAAAGAATTTAACGAAGTTTTGAGGAAATACAACATTAAGATTTATCATACTGAAAACGAAGAGAAATCAAGTATCGTAGAGAGATATAACAGAACTAAAAATGAGAGAATGAAAGTTCTTTTTGAGGTTAATAAAAACTTTAAATGGATCGATATTCTTCAAAAAATCGTAAACAATTATAACGATACAGTTCACAGCACAATCAAAATGAAGCCCAAAGACGTAGATAAGGATGCAGAAAAGGAGTTTTTAGAGACCGTTTTCAAGTATGTTCCACCTGAAATTCACACGAAAACTAAATTTAAAATCAATGATCATGTAAGAATTGTTAGTAAAAAAACAAACATTTTCGAACAAATATAAGAACAACTGGTCAAGAGAAATCTTTGTGATTTATCAAATTAATAACACAGATCCTGTAACTTATAGTATAAAAGATTTAAATAATGAAGAAATAACCGGAAAGTTTTATGAATATGAATTGAGAAAGTCAAAGATTTTTTCTATATAAATGGAGGCTCAAAAGAAATGTTCAATGTGCAAAGAAATAAAAGGTTTTGAAGCTTTTTATAAAGATAAAAGTAGAAAAGATGGAATTATTTATAATTGTAAAGATTGTTTATAGGAAGTATCATAAAGAGCTGTATGATAAAATAGAAAAATTAACTTTGGAAGAGAAAGAATGTCTTAAATGTAAAGAAACTAAAAAAAATTTCAGAGTTTAATAGTCATCCCTATAGTAGAGATAAGAAAGACTCATATTGTAAAGATTGTGTAAAGAAGAATCACCATAGATTATATTATGAAGATACTCAATGTGAATGTGGAAGAACTATAAAATGGTTAAATAATTATCAAAAACATTTACAAACAAAATATCATAATTCAAGAGTTTTTAGTAAAATTGAGTAACATTTTCATCGTGTAATTTAGATATTCTATAAATCAGTCGAGATTCTGCCATATTTGTAGTAAAATGATTTCCGTTGTATAAAATATTCAAAGATTCTTTCATTTGGTTGTAGAGATTTATACTATTTGGATCTCCATTGTCTTAATAAAAATTTCCATTTCTGGGTAATCAATTTCAAGTTCTTTCAATCTTCTCGGTATTTCTCTCTTTTGAGCTCTGATAACGTAATAAGGATATTCCCACATGTGATTCTTCTTAATTAATACAAAAACATGGTGTTTTTTCTTAGCAAAATCTTTACAAACAAGGTCTGGTTTCATTAAGTCAATTTTTACACTTTGTTTTGCGATTATTTCCGTTTTTATTTCATCTTTAATTTGCAAGTGTTTAACTTCGTCCTCTAAATATTTAATCTTGTTTTCAAGTTTGTACACACCAAATTTACGAATACTTGGTAAAACTTCTTCTAAAACCCAATCTTGAAACATTTCTGCTATTTTTCATTTTAGATTTCAAGATTAAAGAATATATGCCTGCTTCATTGATGAAAAACAGTGTTTTTTTTGAAAGTTTGAAGGCGGGGGCGAATCACCCCTACCTTCAGAATGTATGTTTTCGAAGCTTTTTTTATATTTTTCTTTGACATGTTCTTTAATTGCTTTCTTCGTATCTTTATATTCTAACACCTCTGCAACATCTTTCGCCTTAAACCAAAATTCATTATTTTTCGTCAACAAATGTTAAAATTTCTTTATTATTGAATTTGAGTAGATTCACAACTGACTCCATTTAGATAGAAAAAAAATTTAACTAGTAATTTTTATTTTGAGAATAAAGCCCAGATTCATTAACGAAAACAGTGTTATTTTGGAAGTTTGAAGGTAAGCTATTTATAGCCCCCCTTATATTTAGATTAAAATAGAAGTTTTTATCATCTTCGTCAACGTTTATTCTGATCGTTTGCATAGTATTTTCATATTCTAGAATTTTTTGCTACGTCTTTAGCCTTAAACCAGATCACATTGTTTTCGTCAACAATCGTAAAGATATGTTTGTTATTGAATATAAGTTGATTATTGAGTAGGTCTACAACTGACTCCATTTAGATAGAAAAGAAATTTAACTAGTAATTTTTATTTCGAGAATAAAGTCTAGATTCATTGATGAAAATAGTGTCTGGATGTAATTTTTGTAAGAGTCGCGATTCGATACCCTTGTCAGAATCTATGTTTTCAAAGCTTTTTTTGTATTTTTCTTTAACATTGTCTTTATTCGTATTTTTTGTGAATATTTGTGAGGTGGCCCTCGAGGGCTACCTTATCTTTTAGATAAAAGTATTGGTATTTATCATCATTATCAACTCGTTTTGAAAGTTTGAAGGTAAGAACGATTCGTTCCCCCCTTGATTCATCATTCTTTCGACAATCTTAAATATATTGTTGTTTTACTCTCATTATTTAATAAATTTCCCTCAGAGTCTTGAACAGTTTAAGACGATTTTTTGAATTCTTTTCATATTTTTTCTAATTGGAATATAATCGATTTCATTCGGTTTTTCACTGATTTTTGATCCATAAAGCAACATTTGGGAAAAAAGTGTACAAAATTTCAGATTCTTTGTGTAAATGTTCGGTATGATTTTCAAAAACTAGGTTCAAAACGAGATTGCAGTGCACTTCAATTACATCGAACGGTCTAAATTTTGGCGTTTTATTTCCTAAATATACCTGATTTGGCTCAATAGTTTCTTGAAACAAACCCTAACAATTCTACAATAATTGCTGAAAACATTATTCTTACTGGTGATTTTTATTTGAATTTTATTAGAGAGATAATTTTTTTGCATTTCAAACTTGTTTTCGTCAAAGTTTAAAGATTTATCTGATTGTTTGAATGTTTTCAGATAATTTTTAAGGGAATTTTTAATTTGATCGAAAGTATAATATCCTTTGTTTAAAACCATAATATTTTGTTATGTTCTTCTCACTAAATCCTATACAATAAGGAGAACTTTCACTAATATTTATTACAAAATTGTCAGAATAAAAACCGCTTAAACCGATAAAATAATTTGATTCTTCCTCTAAGTGTATAGGATGTTCCAAGTTTAAAACTAATTTAGAGCTTTCTGAAGTCAACTTGAACAGCTTCATTTTCGCAAGCGTTGCTTCAAGATGAAAATCTTCTATTTAAATGGAGAAATTTTTAAAGCAAAAAGATCAGATAAAAACTTCAAACGTTTGAAGAAAATAAGAAAGATCAACCAATCAGATTGTTAATTGTTGGTTTCAAGTGGATGTGGATGTGGAAAAAACAACTTTATTATTGAATTTTATCTACAATAGGTTGATTTCCTTATTCCAATTTGTATGTTTTTAGTTAAATCTTTAGAACAAGACGCTTATAAAAAAATTGCAAGAGAGAGATTTGAAAATATTGAGAAAAAACTTAAGCAAAAAGGTATCACATTTTTTATAATGCCTCTGAGGACATTAGTTCTCATTAAGCGAGTGTAAACCCAATTCGTTAATCGTTTTTGATGATTGTATTTTGGAAAATCAGGACGTTATTAAGGAATATTTTCGTTATGTCTCGTCACAAAAACATATCTTGTATCTATCTTTCCCAATGCTTTTCAAAGGTTGATAAACAAGTTATAAGAAATAATCTGAATATGTTGTGTATTTTTTAAGCAAGATGATCACTATTCGAGAAAGATTTATAACAATTATGTGGGATCTGATATGAGTTTTAACCACTTTATTGAGTTATGTGATAAAATTTGGAAGGAAGACTACGGATTTTTAACTATTAATCTAAACTTTGAAGCCTAAAAATGGTAAATATCTGAATAAATTTTCTAATATAAATGCTGCTCAGTGGTCTGGCCAAATCTACTTGATAAAATATTTGTTACAATTATTTTTACATTATCTTTACTTTTTATTTACATTATGAAAACAACTGAAAAACGGTAAATCTGTTTCACGTTTTACGTTCCACGTTCACGTTTTTACGTTCCACGTTCACGTTTTTACGTTCCACGTTCTCGTTTTACGTTCCACGTTTCGTGTTTCCACGTTTCAAAATTTTCCTAAATAAATGGTGAACGTAACTTCTGAAGAAGCGAAAAAAACTTGATCAAATCGAAAAGAAATTAATCAAAGAATTTAAAGAACAGATTCGAATTGATGAAGGAAGAAGAACAAGAAACTTATTCAAAAAATTAATCAACCTGTAACTTCTGCAATAAAAAAATGTTGAGGGCAAAATTGAAAATGTTTTAAGCGATAATCAAAATTTAATGAATTTGGTTCCAGTTGTACGACAATTTGCCGATATTTCGATTCCAGAATCTGAGTTTGAATTGCCAAAATTACCATCTTCAACACCATTTAGACCTCGAATCATTGAAGACTCTACCATAGTTGAACCAATAAGTCCTGGAACAACGGATATAATAATTGGTGAAATTGGTAAAAAAATTCCTTCCTAGAGTAAAAGATGATAAATTTGGTTTGTATTGGGATAGAAAAAAGAAAAGGTTTTATGATTTGGAAATTTACCCGTTAATTTTGAACAAAAATGATATAATTATTAATGAAAAAATGTACGAAGGTACTCAAGGTTTATGGAGATTATTAACAGACAATGACGTTCCAAAAGATAATTTATATTCTGAAGAAGATTTGAAAAAGTATACAGAAATTTTATGGGAATCTGACTCAATTTACAAAAAATAATGATCCATCTACTAAGAAGCCTAAGTCAAGTAGAGGTAAAAAATATATCAATTTGAATTAAACCAATTTGGGAAAAAACGAATCGAAGGATCAGGTGTAAGAAAATACAATGATAATAAGATTGAGTACAGATATATCGACGATTTGACAAAACTCGATGGAATTATAAATTATATTTATACTCAAGAGAAGGCTGGAAACAACAATTTTTTGAACGAAAAGAAAGCGATTAAAGATTTTATTTCGAACAAACTTGATGAATTGATTGAAAAACCTGATGGAATTAAATATTTAAAGCGAGTTTTGCCAGCAATAAGTTCATCTATGATTGAAGGTAGCGGACTTTTGAATGATTTTATCAACAATTTACCTTTTGAATTACAACGTACCAACTTATCAGTATCTGGGGCCTGGCACAAAACTCGAAAAAAGACTACAAAGAGGAGATCCTGGTATAAATAAATTAGATCAAGCTGCTATGGAACACGATATTTTTTATGCAAAACATAGTGACACAAATTCCAGACATATAGCAGATAAAGTTTTGCAAGATAAGGCAATGGATAGATTTTTATCAAAAGATGCTAGTTTAGGTGAAAGATTTGTTGCACTTCCAACAGTTGGAGCAATGTTTTTTGAAGAGGAAAAACTAGGAATGGGAAATTGAAGAGAACTTGAAAATTTTAACTATATAAATGGAGGTGAACGTAAATTTCAGCAAAAATCAGAAAGA
Source organism: Homalodisca vitripennis (assembly GCF_021130785.1). Taxonomy (NCBI): domain Eukaryota; kingdom Metazoa; phylum Arthropoda; class Insecta; order Hemiptera; family Cicadellidae; genus Homalodisca; species Homalodisca vitripennis. The sequence goes on from NW_025784018.1 coordinate 21,479, forward strand.
AAAAATAAAATCCGCTTTTAAGAAAAAAAAAATACCCGTTAGTATTCAATTTAAAATAGATCAACTAAAAAATGGCGAAGATAAGATATTTTTAAACAAATATACAATACAATAAACTCGAAAAAACATAAGAAAAACAGTAAAGGAACCAGAAATAGAATTTTTCTTATAATCAGTTGAAAGAACTTAAAAATGGTGGTCTTTTGAAAGATTTATTAGATTTTGGAGAAAGAAAATATTCCAGTTGTTAAAAATGTTGTTCCTTATGTTCGTAAAGCTGCTCCAATCGTTAAAAAAGATGTGATTCCTATTGTTCGAAACATTTTAAATTGGGTTAGATAAAGAGTTGGAAGATGTTACAGGATCTGGATTAGATGAAAAAACTTTGAATTACGTGAAATCAAACATCGGAAAAAAAATTTGAACCCTTAACATTCGGAGAATTGGAAGAACTCTGCAAAAACATTAAACATTTTAGAGGAATTTTCATGAGAGATACATTACCTGAAAAAGTTTAAGAAATTCGAATGTGGAATTGTGAATTTAGACTCGATTTTGGGGAGTGGAGTGGAACGCATTGGGTTTGTTATTTATAAAAATGATAAGAATGCATGTTATTTTGATTCGTATGGAAGAATTGAGGACAAACCACCTATAGAATTGATTAAATATTTGAAAAAATCAAGCGTCTACTACAATGATTCTCAGATTTCAAGGGACTATAAAGATCCCCCAATTTGTGGTCATTTATGTGTTTTTGTTTTGAATGAACTGACTGATGGTAAAGATTTTTAAAGAAGTTGTCAACAAATTATTGCTTAATAAATATGGATTCGCAAAAATATTTTTGATGTGTTCGGAACGCAAATTAGAACTGAAAATATTCGAAATAATGTCAATTTTGATAGTTTGAGAAATGAGTTTGATAACAAGTTAGAAAATTTATTACAAAACCTTCCAGATTCAGATATGTTTGCTGTCGAGATTGAAGATTTTAAAGCAGAATATGATAACAAACTTGCAAAATTTCATGAGTTCAAATGAAGTTGCTGATAAAAATAAAAACTTTGGAAAAAGAATTTGATGATGGTGTAAAAAAATTATTTACCAATTTAATGTCTCATATCGAAAAAGCTGATAAAATTACTGAAGCGATCAAAGTTGAAAAGAATTATGTTAGTTTGGCTAATAAGAAAAGAATTGTCGGTGTTCGACCTGGTATTGACAAACATGATGTTGTTGTTAAAGAACAAATTTTAAAACCTCTAAAATTATCAGAAAACATCGATATTGTTGATTTACATGATCCGAATGTTAAAAATGCCTTAGATTTTAAAGGAAAAAGAATTAGCGGTGTTAGTAAAGGAATTAATCCATTTGATGTTGTTGTAATGATTCAATTAGAAGATCCTATTTAAAATGTTTAATGAACTAAAACAAAATTATGAGAATCATAAACAGCATGTTAAAGATTTTACAACAGAAGTCTATGACAAGTTAGAAGCCAGAAATAGAAGATCAGTAGACGATGTTGGTGAAATTAATGAAAAACTTACTAATTTTAAAGAGTCTTTTGATAAGGTTTTAGTTTAGATGCTACGAAAACTTTTGAGAATATTGGTCATAAATTTGTTTGAATACAATGATTCTTATTGCTGTCAAATTTCAAAAATTAGAAAAAAAAACTTAATAATATGGAGGAAGATCTTACTGAAATAGGTATTCGCGTAGGGTTTTATGCATGATAAAATTTCCTTATATAAATGGCGCTCATATACTGTGTGAGGTTGTAAGGCAAAAAACTGAAACAAATGATATAAAAATACTATGCAAATATCAATGGAGTTAAGAGAATTTCTGGAAAATGTGCTGAATGTAACGCAAAAAAGAGTCAATTTATAAAAACTTGAAATTTTTTCTTAATAACATAGAGATGGCGGGACATTACAGTGCTTTCGATCTTTTTATAATGCAACACGAAAGAGATTTGAAAAAAGAACATTGGGATGATATTTCTCAAAAATATGAATTATCCGAAGATATGATGAGATTATACGTAAACAAATTGAATTGGTTATAACATTGCTAAATATCAAAATCTGTCCCCAGAGTTCATTCAAGAAAATATACATTATCAATTAAAAGATCATATGTCTGTTCTTTGTCTCTATCAACACTTGAGTCTAAAGTTTTTGGATGAAAATAAAGATACAGTTGATTGGAACAATATTATAGATAGCGGTTACTATCCTGTGCAGATTTTATTGAAATATGTGGCCGAAATTGCAAAATTTAAGGAAGAGAATCCTGAATATGACGAAGTAGATCATTAAAAAATGACTAAAATCTTTTCTTATCGACTTATACATGATGTTTAAAAAATTTCTCTTATTAAATGGTGGACTACAAAAAGTATTCAGGCGATATTGAAAGGGCGGAGTTTAAAAATTTCTATCCAATTAGTAAACAACATTTGAATGAACCGAATAAAAGAACTGAGTTTAATATTGATTTTGGAGATAACTTTTGCTCGTCTAACTTCCAGTTTTATATTTCTGGAACTTTAAACAAAACAAGATGGTCAAGCATATCTTGGAACTGATAATGTTAGATTAATCGATAATTTTATACCGTTTTTATTTTCTAAGATTGAAGTAAGAAAAAACACAATAAATTGATAGAAGAAGTCGAAAACTGTGGCCAATTAAGCACTATTAAAGGAACCATTTGTTATTCCAAAAGTGATGTATTTTCAAACAGTTTTGAATCAACTTTTAAATTTGGACAATTTGAAGCGGTCGGTGATTTAGCACATTTCGGCTTAGGATTTTTTGAAAATGTTACTATTCCGATCTATAAAGGAGGATTTTATCTAAGTTTTATAAGAGCAGAAGACGATGATGTGATTCTGAAGACTGCAACTGGAAATGTTATGCCTGTTGATGGCAAAATTACAATTAACGAGTTTTTCATTAGAGTTCCAATGATTGATTATAAAAACCACGAGTTTAAAATTCAGTTGATTGATGGAAATTATTAAAAATCTCAAAACATCACGTTTTAATTTTTCTAGATTGGCAATGTATTGAAACAAAACAAGGTAATTTCCGGAACCAACTTTATTTCGTTCGATATCACAAATGATTATATAGAAAATATCTTCAATCCCAAGTTCGTATCATCATTGGTTTTCAAAACAGATAGACAGGAATAATCAAGAAAAAAAATCCTTCAAAGTTCTGATAGTTTGGATGTAAAAAATATCAGAGGTAAAATTGAATGGTTCTTATTATCCAGATGGAACTTACAAAATTTAAACATTTCCGGTGGGTCTTTTCAGAATCATGTATTCAGAGTGTATCAAGATTTTTAAGAAAGGTTTACTACAAAAAATATGGAAATGTATTACAAGCCCCAAGAGAATTTTATAGCAAATAGACCCCATTTTATGTCATTGATACAAAACCAAAGAGTTTTTGTACAACAAATATTTCTAGTTCAAAAGAAACGGATATAATTATTCAATTATGGATTTTCAACAATGGCTGTTACAAACGCGGCGCGATTTGTTATATGATGGTTGTGGTTTTCTGAGAAATTTTTTAGCCTATGATGTGATTAGGAAACGATATTAGAGGAAATTCAGTAGTTAATGATGTTTCATATTGTTCTTCTTTCATTCCTTCTTACAAACTTTAAAAATATTACTCTTTCAGCCTGATGAAAAAATCTCGAATTTTCTTCCGGAATAATCTTTGTAATTCATAAAACAAAATATCCTAAATAGGTTGTACAATAGAACTGGAAAATTATTTCTTTTTTAATCCTCGGTAGTTGAAAATATTTAAAACATAAACATTTTGCGCTGGAAAAAAATTTTATATCTCGGGCAGGACTTAAGTTCCATAGCTTCCATTATATTCTTTTTGTAAATGGGAAGAGGTATAATGCCAACTGGTTACAAGTGTTATAATAGAGCGAGAAATTATTGATTTAAAAGATTAGTTTGTAGAGCATTTGTAATTTAATTTTGTACGAAAGAAAAAAAGACCTAAGCCTAGGGAAATTTCGAAATAATATTAAACATATTTGAATAACCTGCTTATGAAATTTACAATATGGAGACAAGAAGGCAAAAACACATTTTGTTTACAGAATTTAGAAAAACAGGAAATAAAAATTTTTTTATACTTATCTCTTGGAACCGTTGACAAAATTATTTTTCCTTTTCAAAGAATAACATTAGGTCTTGTCTAGGGGGTTTTAAATACACACACGTTTATTTATTGAGGAAGATTTTACCTATAATCTTTCACGTATTTGGACATTGGAATTTGACTACGATTTTAAACCTGTAAATCTTTGATGATTTTATATGTACTATTCTGGAGAAAGTAAATGACTAGAACTTCGTGAAAAAAAGAATGCGGTTTTACTCACATTCTCCCCGACTTCTCGATGTGAATTGCTTAGCCAAATTTCATTATTTCCGTTTATAGATTTTTTATTAAGAATTTCTGGATTTTTTCATTAAAAACAGCTTAGAAAATTAGAGAGGCCTACAGAATGAATACAGTTAAAACGGCTTATAGATTCGGGTTAATTTTTCATTCGTGAGTTACAGATTAGTTTATTTGTCCTTTTTAATACAGTATTTTACGTTTGAATTTTTCTGTCTGTCCCATAAAAAAGTGAGCTAGAAACCCTTACATTGATTTTCAATCTACTTATATATATATATATATTATACTCATAGATATATTATATATATATATATTTATTATTATATATATAATTATATATTCATATTATAAATAAAATATATTATATATTATATATATAGTATAATTTCATTATATATTTCAGTATTATTTTCCTTACCGTTTCGGTTAAGTAAATTGTTATAAAATAATTTCTCACGATTCGCTTTTT
>NW_025784019.1:0-18306 GCF_021130785.1 Homalodisca vitripennis
TAAAGTGTGTTGGCACACCACAGGTGAGTAGACACTGATTGCTTCCCACATTGAACTAAGCCTCCACAAGGTAATTATTTATCATCTTATTGCAGAAGGGAAGAGTCGCATTTACATGTAGGAATAATATAGAATAAGTTTAATGCGTTTGTAAAGTGTGTTGGCACACCACAGGTGAGTAGACACTGATTGCTTCCCACATTGAACTAAGCCTTCTCAAGGTAATTAGTTATCATCTCTCTGCAGAAGGGAAGAGTCGCATTTACATGTAGGAATAATATAAAATAAGTTTAGTGTGTTTGTACAGCGTGTAGGCACACCACACGTGAGTAGATAGACACTGATTGCTTCCCACATTGACCTGAGCCTCCACAAGGTAATTATTTATCATCTCTCTGCAGAAGGGAAGAGTCCCATTTACATGTAGGAATAATATAAAACAAGTTTAGTGTGTTTGTACAGTGTGTAGGCACACCACACGTGAGTAGACACTGATTGCTTCCCACATTGAACTGAGCCTCCACAAGGGAATTATTTATCATCTTTCTGCAGAAGGGAAGAATCGCATTTACACGTAGGAATAATATAAAATAAGTTTAATGCGTTTGTAAAGTGTTTGGCACACCACACGTGAGTAGACACTGATTGCTTCCCACATTGAACTGAGCCTCCACAAGGTTATTATTTATCATCTTTGTGCAGAAGGGATGAGTCGCATTTACATGTAGGAATAATATAGAATAAGTTTAATGCGTTTGTAAAGTGTGTAGGCACACCACAGGTGAGTAGATACTGATTGCTTCTCCACATTGAACTTGGAGCCTCCACAAAGTGCTTATATTCTCATCTTTCCCCAGTATGGGAAGAGTCACATTTTATACATGTAAAGAATAATAATAAAACATGTTTAGAGTGCGTTTTGTACAGTGGTGTTAGCACACCACATGTGAGTAGATAGACACTGATTGGCATCCCACATTGAACTGAGGCCTCCACAAGGTAATTATTTATCATCCTATTCTACAGAAGGTAACAGTCGCGTTTACATGTAGGAATAATATAAAATAAGTTTTAAAGCGTTTGTACAATGTGTTGGCACACATAATGCCACAGGAGAGTAGACACAGATTGCTTCCTGCATTGAACACATGACCCCCACAAGGTAATTATTTACACATCTGATCTGCAGAAGGGAAGAGTCGCGTTTTAACATGTATGAATAATATAAACTAAGTTTTATGCGTTTTGTACAGTGTGTTAGCACACCACACGTGGATAGACACTGATTGCTTCCCACATTGAACTGAGCCTCCACAAGGGAATTATTTATCATCTTTCTGCAGAAGGGAAGAATCGCATTTACACGTAGGAATAATATAAAATAAGTTTAATGCGTTTGTAAAGTGTTTGGCACACCACACGTGAGTAGACACTGATTGCTAGTCCACATTGAACTGGAGCCTCCACAAGGTAGTAATTATTATATCATCTTTCTGCAGAAGGGAAGATTCTCGTTTACATGTAGGGAAATAATATCAACTAAGTTTAATGCGTGTTGTACAGTGTGTTAACACACCACAGGAGAGTAGACACTGATTGCTTCCTACATTGACCTGAGCCTCCCAACGGTAATTATTTATCATACATCTGCAGAAGGGAAGAGTTGCGTTTACATGTAAGGATAATATAAAATAAGTTAAATGCGTTTGTACAGTGTGTTGGCACACCACAGGTGAGTAGGTCACTGATAGGCTTCCCACATTGACCCTGAGCCTCCACAAGGTAATTATTTATCATCTTTCTGCAGAAGGGAAGAGTACGCGTTTACATGTAGGAATAATATAAAATAATGTGGTAAGTATGGCGGTTGGACTATGTGTTGGCCACACCACAGGTGAGTAGACAACTGATTGCTTTCCCACATTTATACTGAGCCTCCACAAGGTAATTATTTATCATCTTTCTGCAGAAGGGAAGAGTCGCATTTACATGTAGGAATAATATAAAAATAAGTTTAATGCGTTTGTAAAGTGTGTTGGCACACCACAGGTGAGTAGACACTGATTGCTTCCCACATTGAACGAGGAGCCTCCCACAAGGTAATTAATTTATCATTCTTCTGCAGGAAGGGAAGAGTCCGCTTTACATGTAGGAATAATATAAAATAAGTTTTAACGCGTTTGTACAGTGTGTTGGCACACCACAGGTGAGTGAGGTAGACACTGATTGCTTCCCCACATTGACCTGGGCCTCCACAAGGTAATTATTTATCATCTTTCTGCAGAAGGGAAGAGTTGCTATTTACATGTTTAGGAATACATATAAAACCAGTTTAGTGCATTTGTAAAGTGTGTTGACACACCACAGGTTAAAGTAGGAAATATAGTTATAAATAGGGTTTCAGTTTAAAAACCCCATTAAAGTATTATTGTAAATATGTCAAATAAATTGTCATAGCCAACTTAAAACAATCTGCTTTTACTTAAAAAAAAAAAATACTAAGTAAATATATAGCATCAAATCAAAATGAGGCTTTATAGACACCATTGAGTACCAAAGTCTGACGAGTAGAGGTCTTAAACATTAGATCACCCAGAACTTGCTATTTTTTACTTTTCGCCCCAGTGGCCTGGCAGAGCTATTTTTAGTTGATTTGCAGAAGGTTTCTTTTTAGCCTTGCTGTGAGGAATGTTGATTTATTGTGAAATAAATGGTTTTCATAGCAATTAGGTTAACACTCACTGTGATTGCTACTACTGAGTGAGATTAACTACTACACACAAATGAGTGTGGCATATTATAAAGTTGTATGTCCACAGTCCACTCCACAGTGTATAAAAATGTAAACTATTTTATTGAAAACTGTATTTAAATTTATTCCTATTTTGGTGTTTATTCATGTAATATAATTTTCCAGATCATTTGGATGGAGCCAAAGGGTTTCTTCTAATGAATTAAACATCTAATAAAGAATATGCTCAGAAAAACCCACTGTTTGCGTACAAAGAGAAAGTTGACGCTTTTGTTGCGAAAAAGTTGTTTGACGGAGAACTCTAGTGTACCATGGCCAAAAGTCTTTGAGGGTGAAATGGTAAGAAAAAAATCATGTCTGCTAAAAATTAAGAGTATTTGATCATGTACATTCCAATTGTAACTAAAACTTTATTATATAGCCTATCCCTCAGTATATATTTTCTATACACCTAATGAGTCACCATAATTTTCCAATGTAATTGAATTTAACTTAAAAATCAATTTAAAATTGTCCTATGATTTTATGAATGGGGATTTTTCTTGGTTAATTTTAATGATGTAAATTGCTATTAACCCTTTGCACGCCAAGTAATTACGTATATAATTTGCCCTAAGCGCCAAAATAACAGCATAATTAAATGTTTTGAAAACTGTAAAGCCCTTTTTTTTATGTTGTTTCAGTAATTTGAATTTAAAGAATAAAAACCCTGAAAAACTTTTATGGGCATTTTTAAAAACGAAATATAGATATTTTTCGTATTTTAAGGACCAGTAGGTATGAAATGAATGAAAACGATTATATAGAAACAACTGTATAATTTTTACAAACTAATACCGGTACATGAAGTAGATATGATGTGTGATAAGTAAATAAATACACATTTTGGAAAACAGTAAAAAATAAATCTTACAAACTGTTTTCTGTTTTTTTTGTACGCATAATCGTCCAAAGTATGATCAACCCCAAGAACGAAATCGTCAAAGTCCGGAATCGTCTGCGGTCTAGCCATAATTATAGGCAATATATTCACAAGTTTACGTCAAAATAATAAAAATAATAGTTATTACGATAGTAATAATTTTTAATAGTTTCACAAGCACTAAACGTAATATAAACTAATAAAACTGTAAAAACATAAACTGTCATTGAGCAAGAACACTAGACATAGAACTTCACGAAATGGCGGCGTGAGTATAATCGCTTTTGGGCGTTTTGAGAAGTACGGGAAACAAACATTGAATAGAAAGAAACAGCTGTTACTGAATCGACTACTCCTCAAGACGTTCAGTTGGCAACGTTTGCTAATGGGACTAGGCAGCAAAAGTGTACTTTGTCCCTGCCATCTAGTGCGGCAAATTTGACAACTGATTAAACTATCCTAATGTTGTAACAATTTAGTTCGCGGTATAACTCGCTATGGGCGCTGTATGGACTTTTATGCAAGCGAAGTAACATCGCACTTATGGCGTGCATAGGGTTAAGCTTTGTACACATAGTGTAAGCAAGATAGCACAAAAAGCGAAATGTGGTTGTGATTTTTTTTCACATGGATAAAACCAAACTGATCGAGTAAAGTAATTTAATTGACAAGAAACTTTGTCTCATGTCATTGGTAGCAATATTATGCTTGCATGCTTTTATGGTATTTCTGAGGTGGAAAGACGTAAGTAAATTAAGTAAAAGTAGTACAGAATAAATACATGGAGTGGAGATACAAATTTTTATTTTTTAAAGACCCTATACTCCTTACTGGAGGTTTAAGCCACTAAATTCTATAATGTCTCCACATTCATTTTAAGACACTATTTACCGTAATGGAAACGACATTACCTTCTCAATCACTTTTATATACCGTATGTACGTAATATGTTAAACTGTAACTTTTCATCTTTTGACTTTTGATATCCCTGAAACCATCTCTCCAGTTCCGATGATACAATATAAAAGAATATAGTTGGACAGCCACATTACGTTATGTTGCTGCCTATGGTATTCAAAAATGTTCCCAACTGATATTTTTTGTCAAAGTCTACTTTCTAATGAAATATTATTTATAGAAGTTAGCTGTAAATATGCACAAGTTTATTTATTCCTGATTGTACGTTAATATTTGTGGACAGTAGTGTGACAAAGTTCTAATTTGGGGGAGTAATATTTCCTCCTTAAAAGAGATGAAATTCTAAACTGCAACAACTGTCAATGTTGATTGGTTGATTACAATTAAATAAGAGCTAAGAAATTTTGGAATTGTTTTACTTTTATAAGATAGATGTTGATAGTTTGTAATGTGTTTTAACAACTTTACTAAAGTTTTTAAGTCTTGGGTTTGAAGATGGCGTCCTTGTAGTAAGTTTCAAATCCAAAGCTTCCTCAAGCAAGTACCAAAATGGGTGATTTCACAACTTGCGTTAGAGCTAAGAGTGGGGCAGAGCACGATAAATCCCGAAAATTCGTCGACTGGTCAGGAGCCAAGCAGTGCTGACAAACCCTGAACATGCGGCTGATTAGTGAACGCTCAGATTCGGAACGGTTTCTGATTTCTATTATCTATTACAAATTAATGAGTCGATTTTATATCCCAAGCCCTAAATCTACTATCTGCAAATCAATATAAGAAATTATATTCGAATTAATTATATTAATAAATTGGGAGAACTTTCTTCAGTATACACTCCAAACGACAACTTTACAAAATGTGAGATTGTGGCACATACAACATAATAGTGTACATATATTTCATCATACATTTGATGCATGTAGGCCTCTTAAAACGTTGGTTAAATATAAGTTTTTTGTTGGCTATTGGAAAAGCTTATTGAAATGACATAGGGCAAAACCGTAACATAATTATATATGTGGAAGTTCACTCTAATTGGTAGTAAATCTAAATTAATAATTTACGCATTACAAAAGCTGTAATAAGAGTTATGTAATTACTGTAAATAAACTAAGGGGATTTAAAAAAGACACTTGTGAAGCAAAATATTCAACCAAAAACATAATTTATAGAAATATGACAAAATCAATGGACAACTACGCTGAACTTGAAATACCTAACGTAGGCATGTGGACATCATTAATAAATAAAAAAAATTTAGCTAAACTTTGACACATTTGCGCTTGGTAATCAACTGCTTCCATATAACCATCACATATTTAACATCATATTCTACATTATGTGTTGAAAACTCGGTTACACCCACCGTGCTTTTAAATCGTGTCTTTAACACACACATCAAAGCGCAGTTATGCACCGCTGATGAGACTAAGTAACAGAACGACACCTCCTGGATCTAGATTACACTAAGTGGTTACCTGAGAAACCAGACATAGATTTTTACAAACACCCTGTAATTTATGAATCAGGTCTCGGATGGTTGGAAAAAGTTCTTTTGAACATTTCCCCCTTTATTTATTCACACTTGATCCTTTTTTGGATCCCTCTTCAAACGAATGTGGATTCTTCGCAGAATTCCAGGAGTCTAGTCTGTCATTGTGTCAAGAATCTAAGAACGCTATACTAAGGGAAGGTGAAATGGAGTTTTTTCTCACATCTTATTATCAGTGTCTATAGAAAACCAACCATAAAAAATAAAAAAAAGAGACAATAGCATTCCAAACAAATTAATAATACCACAAGAAAAATACAATACCTGGACATACTTGTTATTTTACTTTTTAATTTTGAAGGATAATTGTTCTGACTAATTTCAATAGTTAAGGCATACACCATGTTTGTGTTTACACTTCTTTTCATTGCTCCCAGTAATTCATCAAAACATTACCAAAGGTGGTTTGTTAAAGCTCAAAAACTAGCAATACCCTTGTTTGGGTATTTTAAAAATGACCATTGGTTGTAAATACTGGAAAAATTGTATGTTTAACCTTTCGCACTGGGTATTTTACCCGTTCCACATTAATGTATACCTTAGAGCAGCACACAAAAAGGAATAGCGGCTTGGGGTCAACGGGTTAATGTGCTGTGGTGCGTCGCTGTGGTGCGTCGTTGCTGTGGCACATACAACCAGAAAAACAATCCTCATCCTGCAACAGTCTTGGGCTTATAGGCTTAGCGAATTATAAAATACGACTTAGCTTCTTTCACAAATCCATTTATTCAACCGCTTGGCACATTGAAAAATAATGAGACACCATTCCATTTCCTTCCATGAAATCAAAAGTTATTTTACAATGTATTATTCTAAAGTAACCACAGCCAATTTGAATAATTTTTTTTGGAGATTGTTTAGATGCATTTGTCGTAAAACATTTAATAAATATGTAAAATTATGTTTTATAATTTTATTAATTTATTCCTCCTGAATAAGACTTTTGTAACAATTTAAACATTTGGGGGTTTAATATATTAATTATTTGGTTTTATAAAGAAACTCCTAAACCTAAAGAAAATTTCGAAGTTAATTAAAATTACCAATGAACAATCTATTTAAGATAATCAATTGAATTTACACAGTTCAAACAAAATTTGCATAATGAACTTTCAGTTCAATGAAGTAACATAAAGCTTTAGATTGTCTTTTATGATAATGTCCAAAAATGCATTAATAAGTTTTTAATTTATTTTATAATTATCATCACACTTTTGGTTGTAAATAAATATATTTATTAATAAATAAAATTATTACCTGTAATTTTTCTATTGGTTCAATATTTAATTAGATTTTAAATTTTAAACCACTAAAACACATTTATTGATTTTCTTAGTAGTCTACAACCATTTAGAGAAAAATCAATGAAGGAACTGTTTGGACTAAAGCTGTAGTTGGGTTGAGTTGAAATCAGAAATGATTACACACCACCACCCTGAAATATTACATTATTGAATAAGTACCGTAACTAAAATATAGCCAAACTATAGTTTGTATTAAACATATTTTAGCCCAACTTAAAGCTTAAAATGAGTGTTTTTCAATCCATTGTTTGACTCAAATACTCTCAATCTTAACTATAAAAGCGTGTTTTTGTATAAAACTTTTGTTTTCCAATTTTTGTTATTTCATTCTCTTTTCTTACAATATAATAGTGAAAAATATTATAGGAAAAGTAATTTAGTGCACTTCTTGTATTGTAATCATGGTTAAAGTTGTGAGTATAAAGTTAATATAAACATTTTCAATGTATGTTACCATTACTTTTTGTGCCTAGAGTTATGGATTTTTTTTTTACCAAAAAATGGGCTTTGTATTCAGACAACTCACCTTTTCTAATATAACATCTGATTAGAGAAAATATCTCATCTTATTTCTTTCTGGAGTGGTTTAGGTTAAAAATTGAGAATGTCCACAGTCACTCTCTGTGTTCATTGTTAAGTTTGACAGCTCAGTGTATCACACTGGATAGTCTGATGATCAACGAGGCGTGCCTTAAGAGCCATACCCTCAATACCCTCAACTGATACTGTTTGTGTCCTCACGATGATGAATTGAAACCTTATTAAACATTTAATAACTAAGGAGGCCAACCTGTATTATTTGATTACATACCCATTTAAGCCATTGATAATGGCCGTTGCACAATGAAGTTTTTTATAGATTTATTGATGTCATATATATGATATCATATATATGATACATATGATACCGTATAAGCTTTCTTGGGATTCAATATTTATTGAAATTAAAATTAAAGGCTATTGGCCACATATACAAAATTTAATGAATGTGAACAGAAGTCATCTTCAAGTCCCGATCATTATGTTTGCTTTATTTAAACGACATATGTGAAAGAAACAAGCCAAATAACAAAATAAATTGAAATCGTAAAAAAAGTGAGGGCTCTGTGGTGTAATGGTAGCACATTCACCCGGCAAGTGAGAGAGTCCCGGCAGAGCAAGTACTTTTTGTGATTCAATATTTATTGAAATATATATATATATTAAAAAACTCAGTAATTAGCAAGCCCTTACATTCAATAATATTTTAAGTTTTTAATTTTAATGTTTAACCTTTTATAAGTATTACTTTTAATATAGTTCATATATGTTTCACTACTTATATTAATACAAAAACTTTGATTACAGGAATATATCATGGACTTAAAGGATGGAATACAGAAGACCAATAAAGAAAAACTACTTTTTTAGAAGTACACATTAAATTCTACTCTTAGCCGTTCAGAACAGTGTTAAAATACTTAAAATACCTCAAAAAGAACTGATCAATGAAATGTAAATTTTGAGAAAGAAGCCAAAACCTAAAAGGAATATTGTTCATGTTCAAATATTATAAAGGAACATTGATTCTTTATTTATGATATGTCTATAAAGGACATCTTAAACAATTTATTCCAACCAATTCTAATAAAGGAATTACTGATATTTATTGAATTGCAAACTTAGGGAATGAAAACATAAACAATTGAAGGACCAATATCAATATAATGTAACTGTAAGAGAAAATTAGTTCATAATGAGCCACAGATAACGGAAATGATTATTAAATTTAAAAAAAACTGAAGATGTTCTTAATTTTTGATGGTTTTATTTTCACACAGATTGTTCAAATGATCATACCAACAAAACAATCAACCACATACAAAATCTGGATAAGCATTAAAGTAATTATCAAAATATAATTTCAAAAACATCAATATTTTATGTAAAAAAAGTTATATATTGATATAATAGTTATGTTAAAAAAAGATATAATAGTTAGGTTGAAATTGAATATGATTTCAGCATTACCTGTTATTTTATACATATTATGAAAAAGTAAATAAATTCAACGAATATTTGTATGTACATAAATTGATTGTATGATAAAGAAGAGCTGTTGTTGTGGAGGCAAAAAAAGAAATTAGTTCACCACAATTTGTTATAGATATAATACGAAAGAGTAAATAAATTTAACTAATGTGTGTGAACAACAATGGATATGTATGCTAAAGAAGAGCTGATGTGGTTGAGTTGAAATCATATATAATTTCACCACCACTTGTTATTTATTTTATGAATTAGTACTTGAATACAAATAAAATTTGCATTTACACAAATTGATATTTATGTTAAGAGCTGTTGTAGTTGAATTGAAATATGAAATAATGTCATCAACACCTGTTGTATACGTTTATAAATAATTAAATCATATAACTAATATTGGCATTTACGAAATTGGTAATTATGTTATGAGAATAACTGTTTTAGTTGAGGCGAAAACAGATATTAGTTAAATCCTATTTGTTGTACATAATACAAAAGTAAATAATTTGAAATAATATTTTTATGTTCATAAATTGATGGTATGCTAAATCAGAACTGATGTGGTTGAGTAGAAATCTTGAAAGATTTCACCACCACTTGTTTTATACATTACGAATACATAAATAAATATGACTAATATTTGTATTTTCAGAAATTGATAGTTATGCAAAGAGAGTAACTGTAATGGTTTAGGTGAAAACAGAAATATGTTCAGCACTATTTGTTGTACATAATTCTAAAAATAAAAATGTTCAACTAATATCTGAATGTACATAAATGTATGGTATGCTAAAGAAGAGCTGATGTGGTTGAGTTAAAATCGGAAAATGATCTCGAAAACATCTGTTGTATATATTCTGGATAAGTAAATAACTATACCATATATTCGTATTTGTATAAATTGATAGTTATGTTAAAAGAAGAGCTGTTGTTGTTAGGGCGAAAACAGAAATTAGTTTCACCACAATTTGTTATATATAATACGAAAGAGTAAATAAATTTAACTAATGTGTGTGAACAACAATGGATATGTATGCTAAAGAAGAGCTGATGTGGTTGAGTTGAAATCAATATATAATTTCACCACCACTTGTTATTTATTTTATGAATTAGTACTTGAATACAAATAAAATTTGCATTTACACAAATTGATATTTATGTTTAAGAGCTGTTGTAGTTGAATTGAAATATGAAATAATGTCATCAACACCTGTTGTATACGTTATAAATAATTAAATCATATAACTAATATTGGCATTTACGAAATTGGTAATTATGTTATGAGAATAACTGTTTTAGTTGAGGGCGAAAACAGATATTAGTTAAATCCTATTTGTTGTAACATAATACAAAAGTAAATAATTTGAAATAATATTTTTATGTTCATAAATTGATGGTATGCTAAATCAGAACTGATGTGGTTTGAGTAGAAATCTTGAAAGATTTCACCACCACTTGTTTTTATACATTACGAATACATAAATAAATATGACTAATATTTGTATTATTCAGAAATTGATAGTTATGCAAAGAGAGTAACTGTAATGGTTTTAGGTGAAAACAGAAATATGTTCAGCACTATTTGTTGTATCATAATTCTAAAAATAAAAATGTTCAACTAATAATCTGAATGTACATAAATGTATGGTATGCTAAAGAAGAGCTGATGTGGTTGAGTTAAAATCGGAAATGATCTCGAAAACATCTGTTGTATATATTCTGAATAAGTAAATAACTATACCATATATTCGTATTTGTATAAATTGATAGTTATGTTAAAAGAAGAGCTGTTGTTGTTAGGGCGAAAACAGAAATTAGTTCACCACAATTTGTTAAATATATTACGAAAGAGTAAATAAATTTAACTAATGTGTGTGAACAACAATGGATATGTATGCTAAAGAAGAGCTGATGTGGTTGAGTAGAAATCTTGAAAGATTTCACCACCACTGGTTTTATACATTACGAATACATAAATAAATATGAGTAATATTTGTATTTTCAGAAGTTGATAGTTATGCAAAGAGAGTAACTGTAATGGTTTAGGTGAAAACAGAAATATGTTCAGCACTATTTGTTGTACATAATTGTAAAAATAAAAATGTTCAACTAATATCTGAATGTACATAAATGTATGGTATGCTAAAGAAGAGGCGATGTGGTTGAGTTAAAATCGGAAATGATCTCGAAAACATCTGTTGTATATATTCTGAATTAGTAAATAAACTATACCACATATTATTCGTATTTGTATAAAATTGATAGTTTATGTTAAAAGAAGAGCTGTTGTTGTCGAGAGGCAAAAAAAAGAAATTAGTTCACCAACAATCTGTGATTATATATATTACGAAAGAGTAAATAAATTTAACTAATGTGTGGTTGAACAACAAATGGATCATGTATTGCTAAAGAAGAGCTGATGTGTGTGGAGGGGGAAAAACAGGAAATTAGATCAACCACAATTTGTTTATATAATTATAATACGAAAGAGTAAATAAATTTAACTAATGTGTTTGAACGATACAATGAGATATGTATGCTAAAGAAGAGCTGCTGATGTGGTCTGAGTAAAGGAAATCATATATATTATTTCACCACCACTTGTTATTTATTTTATGAATTAATACTATGAAAACATAATAAAAAATTTGCATATTTACACAAATTGATAGTTTATGTTAAGAGCTGTTGTAGTTGAATTGATATCATGAAATAATGTCATCAATCACCTGTTGTATACGTTATAAATAATTAAAAAAATTCCATTTAACTAATATTGGCATTTACGAAAATTGGTAATTATGTTGATGGAGAAAGACATAATTACCGTCTTCGTCATCCTCCACTCACCCGCTTCAGAGTCTGCGACATCTGCACCCTCCACACCGCCGACACCCGCCACACCGCCTGCGCCTGTGCAGTCTGCTCCCACGCCCGACCCTGGCCTCAAACACTGGTCCCCACCACCACCTGGTCCAGCGGACAGAGATTAGCATCGCCCCAGTATCAGCTGTAAGGGACCAGCAGCGGAGGTTTCTCGTCTTTAAAAAGGAAAATTGAAGCGCCTTAAAAGTGGAATTTAAGATACTTCTGGATCACACCGTTTGGAGTCAGACTCTCGGCTTGCTCCAGTTCACTGACCAGATATCTTACAATGAAACACAATCCCGCGTTCGACCAGGACCGGCCCGCGCCTCCGCGAGGGTGGACCGTGGCGTCCAGTGTGCACCCGACCCTTCCCTCCTATCCACATGAAGGACCCCGTGCCTGTTTCCGTGGACTTTGTGTGCGCGAGTGTGATCTGTGGTCTACCGCGTTGGTACGCGATGTGCTGATATCACTGACAATTCTTAATAGCCTTAAAACGGACGATTAGGTAGAAAAAGTACTTCAGGCCAGAAAGATCAGTGCCTGAAGAATAGCTGAGGGACATGTGAGGATGTGGATTGTGACTCCTACTCATCCATGGATAGAAGTGTAGAACTTCAAAAAAGAGTAGCTCCAACCAGATACAGAAACAAATTTCTCAAGTTCTGACTAAAAAAAACAAAAAAAATAAATGCCTTTCCATGATCAAAAAAAATTAAAAATAGCTCTAAAATCCCCAATACAAACACTTCAATCATAGTTAAACCTTTACAGAATAAATCGACAGACGTCCCAAACCCACTATCCCTCACTTTTCCGTTCCCATTAATATCGAGAGGTGATAGCCCACTCTCGCCACATCTCGGGACTTGTGAAATCCATGACCTTCCCTCCCAGCCTCTGTTGAGTGACATGTGCATGCCCGGCGCCGGCTGCTGGACAATCTTGAGAACGCGGCCATTAACTCCACCTCGGTCCGGGGACCCACTGCGAGTTGGTGTTAATCGCTGGGCTCAAACGATCTGGCAGTGGGCAAACAGCACGTCATTTACCGGCCACCTGGAGGTCACATCGCTTGCCAGACCTGCACAACACTGAAACTTGTTCTTGTCACGCTTACCGCTTTCGACATGACTTGGAACCAGATCACCCCCATCCATTGGATGAGACCGTGCTCGTGTATGCTTACATTTGAGGAGTTGGACTGTCCGGCAACAACATCCCGCGTGGTAAAACTTCAATAACATCGGCCGGAGGCCATTTCACGAGGCACGGTCAGCATCTCTCAACATGCGGGGTAAGCAGCTACTGGCGGGGATGGTTACGTTGAAGACCTTGGGCACTGCTGAGACCCAGGGTGTCTGCGCCGCCGATGCACATCGTCGCTGCTGCGCCGGCCCCCATCCGTCCCGGCTCCTGCTCGCTGCCAGCGGGGAGTCAGCTGACACCCTCCATCAGTCTCCAAGACTTCAGCACGCAACCTACGCGGAAGGCACTAGGGGGTCACCAACGCCAGGCAGTGTTGGACGAGCGAGAGTGGACGCTCTCTCTGAACAAAAAAACTTGGGAAGAACATTGTCAGAGATGGAAACCGGTATAGGGAATGATTTCGGATCCCAGCCGCGTAAAACAAAACCAAACACGGAAAAATCTTCAAAAATCTCAAAATTCCAAATTTCACAAACCGAAAATTTGATGAAACTTTGATTCATCAGAATGCCCCAAAATTTGCAAACAAACAAAATTGATTGAATTGGCGAGTTCATGTGCGAAGAATTAAATCCGATGTTGTTTATAGTAGTATCTGAGGGCACGGTTTCATAGATGACAACATACCATTCTTTTTCAAAATTCCAAAAATTTTGGAAATTGGCCAAAACATTTCTGTCGAAAAATCGTTTCAAAGGGGGCGAGGGGCGTGTGGCAATTTATTGTGAAAGACATTTTTCAAAATTTGGAAACCTTTCAAAATTAACAACATGATTGAAATGAATTTTGAAGCCGAAGGCATTAAAAATCACGTCAAACTGTTTGGGAAAGAATAGCAGCTCATCTGGGTTATACAGATCAAACCCAATGGCTGTAGCAACTCCTTTTTTGAAAATTTGAGCGACTTCTTAATGACCTGTTTTTAAATTCTGTGAAGTTCCTAATAATGGGAGTACTTTAACCATTTAATGTAATGAATCCACCGACCCCCTAACCCAGCGGGGCTTCGCCCCCCGATGTTTTTAAATTCTTTCAATCTTAATATTGGTCCGTGAATTCACCGACACGCGGTGACCGCTACGACGAGTACTGCCATCGACAATGTTGTCACAAACATTTCCTGACATCACAGGTCTCTGTTTTGAACTCTGCAATCTTCTGACCACTTTGCGCAGGGGCCGTGATCCTTGGGGTTGCAAACTTGTGGGAAAGTCAAAATTTCAATAATTTAAAAAATTGCAAAGAGTGATTCGGGCCCCAGAACATTCGCCACTTAAACGATGTTTTGGAAGGCTGAGCCCTAGGCAATTTTTGGATAAACTCTGGAAGTGTCGATTGACATGTATGCGGCATTTCAGTGATAGTTTCAAACTATTTATCTGGATGTTGCTTGTCCGTTCAGAAGGAACCAAAGATCCCGGTGATCACGCACCTTATTGGCGACAAAGGTCCACCAGTGTGTTGTGTGATAGAGGTGTGAATATGCCTTCTTGTTATTCTCGAGAAAAGCTTAAATTCTTTCACAAAATTTTCATTGGAACCCAGAAACGAACATTTCAAATTTTTTTTTCAGAAATAGACAATTTACCGAAGGATTTAAAAAAAAGTAATACAGAGCTGCTAAAGCCTATGTGTTAATAAGGCCTTGGGTAAACTGGCGAAAACTTCTCGGAAAACAGCCTTGGAAAAATCACATAAACGGACTTTTCTCGTGATACACACCAGATTAAAAAACACAAAAGAAATCGCAATTAAAAATTGAAGACAAAAAATTGCTTGAAAAACAACGAGCTCCCAAGTTGGACACTGACAGAATTTAATAAATACTTCTCTTCCGTGGCTACAGTGGGTTCGGCCATTATACTGAACCTCGGTTTCACGGAGGAGATGCTGTTGTATCGGTTGCATCCATGGCCATGGATCCTGTGTGTGAAGGGAAGGTTGCCACGAGTCATACAGGGGACTCAACTCAAAAAAATCTTGTGGACGCAAACGGGATGTCAGTGTGGCTACTCAAACACTGCTTCAGGCATATATTGAGACCACTCACAAAATTGATCAAAACTGTTCTTTTGAAAAAGGAACCTTCCCCCAAAATTTTTTCCAAACTTTTGAAGACATCCAAAGTCATTCCGATCTTCAAACAGGACGGAATATCCTAAATCCGGAACAAATTGGATTTAGGAAAAACAGATCCACAATAGGGACGCGGTGAACAATCTTGTTGGACAATGTTGTCGATGGTTTGGAAGGACGAGAAGCATGTGCTCTGTATATTCCTCGACTTATCCAAAGCGTTTGACTGTGTGCATCATGAAAACACTTTTGCTCCAGTTGGGGTAAATGCGGCGTTCGGGGTCTCTCGCACTTATGGCTCACTTCTTACCTCAAGGATCGAGGACCAGTGCGTTGATGTTATCGAACGTCGTCCTCAAACGAAAATTTAAATGACCCATGGTGTACCTCAGGGCTCCATCCTATGGGCCTCTTTTGTTCATAGTTTAACGTCTGCAGACTGACTTCAGTGACTCCAGCATGGAAAACTGGTTCAGTATGCTGACGACACAACTCTCTGTATTAAAACAACAAATCAAATCAAGACCCCTGGAAATTCACATCCTTCATGGAACTGAATGCATGCATTCAGTATTTTTGCTGAATTGAACCTGAAAACAAATCATTCAAAAAAACAAATGTCATGTGTTTTAGCCTCCGACAATATGTTCACGAAGTTCAGCCTGCCGTGTTTGTGGTTGATGTGCTTTTAGAGGAAACTAACTCAACAAAGTTTCTGGGAATGTTCCTAGACAGAGGACTGACCTGGGGCTGATCATGTTGGACATATGTATGTGCTAGAGTGGCCTCAGGCTTATATGCCTTGCGGCACCTGGTCAAAGTTCTGTTCACCCAGAGTTCTGAAAATGGCATATTTCGGTCGCATGATTCTTCCACACTTTGCGTATGGAGTGTGGAATCTGGGGAGGTTGTGCCAAAAACAAAATGGAAAGAGTTTTCAAGATCCAAAAAAAGGCAATCAGAATCATTGCAAATTTAACTTTCAGAGAGTCGTGTACGGAATCTTTCAGGAACGTTAGAATTGCTGACTTTGCCCTGCCTTTATGTTCTGGAGGTGATCCATGTACTGCAAATCAAAGTGTGATTTGGTTTCGTGGGCGGTTAGCGTTCACCACTATGGGACGAGAGGCGGGGACAACTTTCGAACTCGGCTATACAGACTTGACATTATCACAACATCATACTCTCAACGATGTTGGTGTCAGACTAATTATAAACAAGGCTCCCTGAAGGTGTCAAACTTTCCGCCAATCAACATCAATTTAAAACTCGTTCTTTAAACGCCTTTTGGTGTCCAATAGCGTTTTATTATGTCGATGAATTCATGGTCAGCCCGCTGGGATGGTCTAAATCTAAAATTTACTTGGATCTGAAGTCAGTTTGGAAATTGTGTTTGAGTGAATGAATGAATTGTAAGTATGAATGTGTTTTGAACGTCTAAGCCTGTGGTTTATTCTTACTTACTTCTGACTTTTGCAATACAATGTCCATTGTCAAAATGCAATAAAGAGATTTTATTGATTGATTGATTGATTGATAAAGAAGAGCTGATGTTGTGGAGGGGAAAACAAAATTAGTTCACCACAATTTGTTATATATAATACGAAAGAATAAATAAATTTAACTAAACTTTAAGAAACATGTACCGAACACTGGACGATGTCAGTATTCAGACCCAGACTTTCGGTTGGAGACCGCGTAAGAATTACTATAAAGAAAGATGTATTTGGAAATAAATACCGCAGAAATTGGACAAGAAAATTTTTCGGATTGTGGCTGTCAACAAAACTTGCCCTGTTACCTACAAAATCGCAGACCAGTCTGGTGAGGGAAAAAATAGGATCGTTTTAATGAAAAAGAGTTAAAAAAACTATGTTCTAGTTCAGAGTCAAATGTATTAATAATGCTCTCATCCTTCCTTCCACTCATCCCACTCACCCACCCTCTTCCTACTCCTCCTTTAGAGTCAAATGTATTAATAATGCTCTCATCCTTCCTTCCACTCATCCCAAACACCCACCCTCTTCCTACTCCTCCTCCTTTAGAGTCAAATGTATTAATAATGCTCTCATCCTTCCTTCCACTCATCCCCCACACCCACCCTCTTCCTACACCTCTTCCTATTCTCATCCATCCATACCTCATCCTTTTTCCATCGTCAATCGCCCATACAATAAGAGAGTAGCCAGCTCTGTAATAATGGCGTTTTCTCCTGCTAGCAAGCAAACAGCATTCTCAATGCTACGGATGGTCTTTCGAAGACATCAGTCAAGAAATGTCCGAATTGTGGAGAAGAGGTTACTGCATCTAACCTATCTCGCCACCAAAAAACAAAGAAGTGTATCCATACTTCATCCTTTTCATCGTCAATCGCCCATACAGTAAGAGAGTAGCCAGCTCTATAATAAAAGGCGTTTTTCCCCCTGCTAGCAAGCAAACAGCATTTCTCAATGCTACGGATGGTCTTCGAAGATCATCAGTCAAGAAATGGGCCGAATTGTGGAGCAGAGGTTCTGCATCTAACCTATCCCGCCACCAAAAAACAAAGAAGTGTATGTCAGTGTCAAATCCACCAGCTTATGCTTCTTCCAACGGATTCAATGAAAAACCTCTTTCGATGAAACAAGTATGTTCAAGGTGTAGTGCTGAAGTCAGGAACTCCTCCATGTCCCCCATAAAA